>NC_082384.1:5516355-5711355 GCF_031168955.1 Gadus macrocephalus
TGCATTAACTGCTAGATATACTTCCTTTGACCCTCTTCTGACCCTGGTTCCCTGGGTCCATTCTGATATATATCATCTGAGATGTTGCTTAGCAAGTAGAATGTAACGCTTGCCTATCTCAACACATCTCTCTCTCTCTCTCTCTCTCTCTCTCTCTCTCTCTCTCTCTCTCTCTCTCTCCAGGTTCTCTGGCTTCAGGTCCAAGTTCCTACGAGGTAGCCTCACCAGCCTCCCAGGAGCTGTACGTGTTTGACTCCAACGGAACCCACCAGTTCACCATGTCCCTTGTTACTGGCGATTACAAATACAACTTCAGCTACAGGTTTGTGTGTGCGTGTGTATGGCCTGAGCAATAGAAGTTCATGCATTGATTTTTTAAAAGCATCACAGTAGGGTACTGCAAGTGGTGCACCACAGTGCAAGTCTCATTCCAGTATTTTCAAAGCCCAAAGCACACTGTTGTTTGGACAGAATAAACACGCCCAAAATAGATGTGAGTCCTTTACCAAAGCACACAAAAATAACATGTGCTTCGCGCCGTAAGAACAATATGATTCAATGGGGTTTTTTTGGGTCGCGCTACAAATATGAAAATTCACCGTAGGTCCAAGCGATCCAGAAAACCTGTATAGCTGACTGTTGTCATTTGGCACCTCTGCGTGCGAAGTCTGAGGACCGGCATTGCAAATTGTAACAGTATGCCAGCAGTCATATTATTTAACAGCTCCCAATTCCCATCCTTCATTTGTTTGGCTCAAAGAAATGTTGCTGTTAATCACACTTTCTGACCTGTCAAACTTAACGCGGCTATTACATTGCCAATGTATGAACATAATGTTTACGCCGTGGGCTATGAATTTCTAGTTTGCATTAGCGCACGCTGGCAGCTGTCAGCATTGTAGCTCACTCGGTCTTGTTCGGCTGGGGGTTTCTGTTATGGCTGCATGTCCGACTCATGTACCAAACTGAAACAAAGGGGGTTTCTCATTTAGGTTTGCCTGCTAATATCAGCGGGTTGATATTGCTGTCCGCGGGCATGGAGTCTGTTTCCCACGGAGGGGTCTTTTAAATTCAAACGCCTCCTCGCTAAACACCAGATACGTCTGTGCACCGTGTCCCCCGGAGTCCAGCGATGCATTTGAGTCCTGCAGACGACTAGATTACCATCTTGCTCTGTCTCTTCTCTCTTCTCTTTTTTCACCTTGCGGCAATTAGCAACGAGGAAGATGTAACTGCTGTTACCGACAGCAGCGGGAACACACTGCGCATCCGGAGAGACACAAATAGAATGCCGGTTCGAGTGGTTGCCCCCGACAACCAGGTAATATTCTATTGTCCATGGTTCAGGCGGATGTTACAAGCAGGAAAGGACGGCAGAAAACAAGCCATACATCATTGATTCATGTGGAGTAGTTTATGTCATGCAACATATTTCGAATGTATACAGCACTAAAGAGCAGTACAGGAACACTAGAAAAGAATACCTGTTAAGATGTTGCCATTGAAACCCAGTACATATTGTGTGTGTGTGTGTGTGTGTGTGTGTGTGTGTGTGTGTGTGTGTGTGTGTGTGTGTGTGTGTGTGTGTGTGTGTGTGTGTGTGTGTGTGTGTGATTTTTTGTGTGTGTGGGGTTGTTCGTATGTGTGTGTTGGTGTGTGTGTGTGTGTGTGTGTGTGTGTGTGTGTATGTGTGTGGTTGTGTATGTGTGTGGTTGTGTGTGTGTGTATGTGTGTGGTTGTGTGTGTGTGTGTGTGTGTGTGTGTGTGTGTGTGTGTGTGTGTGTGTGTGTGTGTGTGTGTGTGTGTGTGTGTGTGTGTGTGTGTTTCTGCGGCAGGTCATCTGGTTGACCATCGGGACCAACGGAGGACTGAAGTCCCTCACGGCTCAGGGACAGGAGCTGGTGTTGTTCAGCTACCACGGGAACAGCGGCCTCCTGGCCACCAAGAGCATCCAGATCGGCTGGACCACCTTCTACGAGTGAGCCCCAGGGCGGCTGCCCGCCACACACGCACCAGTAGAAACACGCAGCCCTCTATCTCTGTTGACACATCAACATCACATCAGAGCACAATACTGACCTTTACATCGCAATCCGTTCAAAGTGTCTCATTTAGTGTATAAATATGGTTCCTTATCTTCCACACAGCTACGACAGCGAGGGCCGGCTGACCAACGTGACCTTCCCCACGGGCGTGGTCACCAACCTCCACGGAGACATGTCCTCCGGCTCCGTGGTGGTGGACATTGAGACGTCGGGCCGGGACGAAGACGTGTCCATCACCACCAACCTCTCCTCTATCGACTCCTTCTACACACTCGTCCAGGGTGAGCCAGCGCTGGGGTTGTGTTGGTCGAGGTCTGCAGTGTGTTTCAGGGGTTCCCAGTCTTTCCCTTGGTCATCGGAACTGCAATAATAATAACCTATTGTTACAAGGTCCTCTAATCAGAGCGTTTAGAAAGAGCTTTAAAATGCAAGGCACAAGGCCGGACACCGTTCCGTCAAGATAAGCAGTGAAATCAAACAGTAGTAGGGGTCAGATACATAGAAGGAGCGTTCAAAAATACACCTATAACTATTGTAAAATAGATCAGTTTTGTAATATTTCTTTTTTCAAAGCTTGTGTTTTTATGTCTTCAGTGGCGACAATTGGTTAAACACCTTCAATTGTGTGTGTTTGTGTGCCTGTGTGTGTGTGTGTGTATTTGCGTGTGTGTGTGTGTGTGTGTGTGCGTGTGCGTGTGCGTGTGTGTGTGTGTGTGTGTGTGTGTGTGTGTGTGTGTGTGTGTGTGTGTGTGTGTGTGTGTGTGCTGGTATGGGTAACATATCTGTTTGTTGGGAGGGATTTTTTTCATTTTTGGCGCAGTTATCAATCTCCTTGGAACTGCTTCATTATTCAGGAGTCTGTAAACATAAGAGCTTTGAGATCAATAGACTGATGAATGGTACAGTAAAAGATACACACACACGCACACACACACACGCACGCAGCTCCAGCGATAAAAAGGGATACATAATTAATGGCCCAATCTAGGTATTGGATTTTGAATAAAGTTTTTAACCTCAGATGTAAGTAACATTTTTGATTTACAGTTGGAGATGCTAACATTTAGGAGCAGTTCTCCCCCTGACTTATGGGCCGTCTTTACAGTCACTTGTCAATAATGATTGATCTTGTCCCCTGAGGCACTTCAAATGCCCCTTGCACATGCTTAGGACATAATTAGGCAGATATAAATGTCACTGCATTTATATGTTTCTCTTAGCCCCCCTCATGATCCTACCACTGTATAAACAGAATGTATACAACTGCCATGTGGAGCAATGCAGCAGGCATTAATGTACGAATGGAATCGATTTAGCTTTTTCTTTTAAAAGCTTTAGAACTGAATAGAACCAGTTTTTTATCTGGATGTTTGTTGTTAGCTTTGATATTTTGATGGAAGTGATGGAGTGATGGACATGTGTTGACAATTTAAAGATTTAAAACCTTGTGGAATCAGGACTCTGGTCAAGAGCCTTAAATATTCATATTTGAAATGAATTCCTCCATATTTTCACTGGAGTGAGCGCATCCCCCATGTGACTGGAGGTCATACTGTACGGGTCAGTAACAATGGGCTGTATGATGAACCAAGCTCTAACCAAAGGAGCCGCAGCTTACTGGTCTGCATGTGTGCGCAGGAGGAGACGATGTCAGGCTGGCTTCCCCAGCATACAGTGTGGGAAGCAGCAGAGAAGAAGCAGCTTCTGCCCCACAGCAGGATCAATATCGATTGCAATCTGATGAGTTATTCAAACCCAACCACTCGTGGTTGGGTTTGAATAACTTCTCCCTGGATCCCCATGCATTATTTATACGTAGGCCTTCTCTCTCCCCAGCTACAGGAGGAAGTAGTGAATACGCCTAGGTGGGCTGGCCACCTCTCTCTCTCCTTCTCCCTCTCCCTCACTCTCTCTCTCACGCTCTCTCCTTCTATCTCTCAACCTCTCGCTTACACTCTCTGCCCTCTCTGTTTCTTGGGAAATGAGAAATGAAGGGATGTATGTTGTGTGTGTCTGTGTATACAAATCATGGGGTTCTTAAGCTAAGCTTATGCGTTCTATGTTGGACAGAATAACTCTTGTACACCATTGTTTGTGGCTCATGGTGAACAGCAGCGTCTCATCATGGATCATACTCTCCTTGCTTCTACCATCGCTGGTTATGGATCGCTGTCGTTAGTCATCTACGTTCTCGCCTTTTCCAACCGTTTATATGTCACTGTCAAACTCATCAATGATCAAATGTATTAAATTCATAAATGCTCATTTACAGGCAATGGTTAACAGACAAATACGATTCAGTAATCATACCCCGTCTGACACTTTCCCCGTTATTCCGAATTCCTGGCATTACATGTCCTTTTAGCCAAAGCCTTACATTGAACTCAAATACATGTCATAAAGATGTCATAAAATATGATGCGCACCAGCATTGAATACAGTGTTTAGTTCAAGGATCTGAACCAGACATAGCCTTATTTTCAGCATCTTCTTTTAGCTGAAATTAGAATTAAGTTATGATGATGATTCAATATTTCTGATGTGAATATGCTACAATATTGTCCAGATAAAAGCTATTCAAGCTAAGTATAAATTATCAAGAATGTTGACGCTTTTAGTTTGAGTGTATATTGTAATTAAATGCTACTTTAAAGAACAATATCCTCCAGGCTAGGTTGGTTCCATGAATGATTTCTTAAAATAAGACAATGTTTCCGATTGAGGACAGAGGGATTGCATATCCTAGAACAAGGGTGACAAGGCCTATCAAGTAACTTTAAATAATTTATAGTTTATTGATCTGGAATCCGATGATACATCAGCGGAAAAACGATTGTATCAAGTACAGATGAAATGCTAGCCACATAGGAGCCATTTACAATTGGCAAATGGTTTCAGGATGAATCATTGTTTTTGTCAAATAAAAATTCGCACCCAATTCTAATGAGTAGAAAACTATTATTACTATTCCTCCTTACTCATTACTACGTACTAATTACCACTACTATTACTACTAGTACAAAATATCCATTTGTAGCAATTGAAAAGGAATTGATTGCCCTGACTGTTTATCGCTGCAACACAAATGTTATGCATATATTTTATTCTTCAAATAATGTTTGCAGAATATAGATATTGTGAATCCTGTTTTCATGGCTAGAAAATGGGTGAGTGATGATGATGATGCTTTTCTTTCCCCACCAGACCAACTGCGCAACAGTTACGAGGTTGGAAACGACCATTCCCTCAGAGTCATCTACGCCAACGGGATGGAAACCCACTACCAGACCGAGCCTCACATCCTGGCAGGTAATGGCGGCCCTCAGGGCACACGCATACATCTGCACTGGACACGGCCGAGGTTGTTCCTTCATGTGGCGACTTGTAATTGGTATATCGGCGTGGAGAACTGAAAAAATATATTGAGGTTGAAGGGTTAAACCACAGAATCCCACGTCGCAAGATCTTTTGAAAGCAAAGCAACATTTACGTCATTATGGGCTCCGAGTCGGACGCTGACCGGGGGTAATTTTGGCCGGACTCCGATGACGGAAACGTTTCAGGCACAGTCACACACAGCTCAGAATCCACTCAGGAGTCTACCCTACTGCTTGGTCTGATGCCTCCATTGGCTTTAGGACGGGAACGCGGAGTCCAGTGGCGCTGGTTCTATGTGTGGTACTGTGGTTTACGATGAGGATCCTAATGGGCAGTGTGTGACGTAGCAGTGCGACACCCTGCTGTTTACCCCTCGCTAGGCGCCGCCAACCCCACCGTGGCCCGACGCAACATGACACTGCCGGGCGAGAGCGGGCAGAACCTGGTGGAGTGGCGGTTCCGGAAGGAGCAGACCCGCGGGAAGGTGATCGTGTTCGGGAGGAAGCTCCGGGTGAGTACCTGCTGCCAGGCCCACATGACGGGGAGCTCCAACGGGATCAGCTCACACTACGAGATGGATGTTAAATCCATCCAAGGCACACAGCATCTTCTGTTGGCCATTTAAACAAGGTTATTTGGAGGATGTTAATCAAGAGAAACATGGATTTATTTTGGATTAGTCTCCATTAAAACAATGCTCACTATTATTCATTAACTCTCAAAGGGATGTTTCTGCTGGTGCAGTGAGATGGGCCTTGGTTCAAAATAGTCCCATGCATAACCTTTGTAAAATAGGTATGGTTTTAATCCTACTGGTCATTGAAGTGTACAATGGTTTACATTACAACGCATAATAAGATGAAATTATTCAAAGATTCTCTAATTAATTATTTATACAAAGCAGTTTTTCATACAAACCAAGGTTCTGAATTGACCTCTTGGAAAAGTAATTTGTGGATGTCAGAGTCCTTCATCGGGCCGGTCTTTAAGGCAGCATTCAACGCGGTAAGATTTAAGCTCTGCCCTGCGCTTTTAATAACACCAAGGTCAGCAATTGATTGGATCATCACTAAGATTACATGGGGGCACTTTCAATCTGCAAAATGATATTCTCCCCCCGAAAGGAGATGGCAGAGCTTCAGCAGGATGGTTGGCCAGGATCCCAAAGCTGCCCTGCTGCTGGTCAGCGTCCCGTTGCTCTTGAGCTTTGTTTGCTTATCATCCATACATCGCTCTTATCTGCTCTCACCTCCAGGCCTCCAGTGTTAATGTCTAGTGGGACGAGTGTCCAAAGGGGGAGAAATGACTCCAGCTTTTTTTTTCAGAAAGACTCCATCTTAAATGTAATGACTCCATCGGATAGTGATTCCCCTCTTTGGCAACTATTCCTCGGGGCCTCTGAATTAGTTGGAAAAACGCTTCAAATTATCATTACTATTGAGCTGCTCCTTGCAAGCACCAAGCACGTTCCAAGCACCACACAGGCATCAATCCCGCACCAGAGGAGGATTTATAGCTGTAAGAACCTCCTGGTTGATCCAGAGGTTAACAAACGTCCTTCTCTTGCCAACCACAAGATTAGACTGGTGCCAGCCCTCAGCTACACTACTTGGTAAACAAGGGTGTTCTTTACAAATTGTCAGTCATGAGGAAACCGAACAGGTAAACTGTGGCTTTAAGGGCCTCCCATCACTGAATCCTCATAAGATAACACTTTGTAACGACTACAGAACTACAATCTGTGATGATGGCTTTGTTAGGTTGCCTTGTCTTTAGTTATTATTACAATCGCAATACAAGTGACAAAATGTCTGCAATAAACGATAAAACTATAAAGATATTACGGAAGGATTTTAATCTCAGGACTACCGTCATCACATTAAAAAGTCACTGTTTACAACCAAATATAAATTCCTTTTTAAACATTGAGGAAATACTAACTCATAACACATACCTCACGGCCACCGTGTTTATAATACCATAAGATTGTAAACTGAAAATGCTGTGATTCGTCTTGAAACACAGGGCATAGGGGTTTTGGATAACAGTGGAGTGTACCCCAAAACACATGCTAGTCTACTAACTAACTAATTAATGAAATAGCTCATAATCTCTGCAAACTCTTTCATCCTTGTCATGTTCTTTTCTGTTCATGCGCTGATCAGCCACAGTTGGTGGTTTTTGACAGTGTCTGCATATTTGGTTCTATTGACAAACTTGTGCATCGGTACTACTCGTACGTCACGTGAGGACAAATGATTGTGAATTCGGATCCATATTTCCAAATACATAATTGCATTTAGTTGTTCTGTGTAGAGCTATGCGCAGATAAACAAAACAAAGATAAACAATGATTATGGACGTGATAAAGGTTATGTCTGTTTTAACCTTTAGTAGACGTGGGAGCTGACTTTGCCAAAATACATTTTCAGCAAATTTCCTTTAGTAGATGATTGAATCATTGAGATTATTTTGATATTATGCATTAGGTTTTATTACAATTTCTTTAATTTCTAACATAAATGAAATGTAGTTTTTGTTCAGTAGCCTTTCCATACACATTTCATCAAGGAACATTACCCTTTGATTCCTTTTGATGTATGATTAAAGTAAACCACTATGACAATTAAAGAAATGCTCTTTGGAATGAGAATTCTAGGAAGGAGTGGGTGGGGATTCTCCATGGTAACGGCCCTAACTTTGTGATATATCTTTCTAAGTTAGTACACATCGTTGAGTAAGAGTGTTATAATGAGTGATGTGGTACATGAAATCCATCACATAACTAGGCGTAATACAATTAGTGTCTGAGTGCGTTCATTGCGACATCGAAGTGGATACTTTGCACAAATGTTTGAAACTGGGTGATAAACGGCTAAACATTGGATTTGACGCTTCTTTCTGAATGACGCTGTTATTTGAATAACATTGACACAATGCCACAGTTCACTATGTGAAACACAGGGCCACTGCCACTGTAAAACAACATTGTGTTTGTGGGGCTTTTCCAGGTAAATGGCAGGAACCTGTTGTCTGTGGATTACGACCGCTCTCTGCGAACCGAGAAGATTTACGATGACCACCGCAAGTTCCTCCTGAAGATCATCTATGACACCCAAGGCCACCCGTCACTCTGGGTGCCCAGCAGCAAGCTGCTGTCTGTCAACCTGACCTACTCCAGGTACCCACCTGCAGTAACATGGCTGCTGACAGCCGGCTCCCCTCCCTCATTGTGTTGTGCTCACTCTCCGCTCCATCAGCTGGCTCCCAGGGACTACACTCTGGGCTCCTCTGCTCTCTGGATTTGTATGCAACATTGCCACACAGTACAACTTAGACTTAGACTGCAATAATTCAAGATAAGAAGAGATGACACTTCATGCGTCCCCTGATATGAGATATATACACATACTGGTGGCTGGGGTTTGGGAGAAGAGTAAGATAAGGAATAGAAGAAATCAACTTTATGTTTACGATGTATATGTATGAGCTGGGGTCCAGTTGTATGGATTGATAAGCAATTGATTACAGGTGACGTAGGTAAGATTCAGGGGTTATAACGATACAGAAACAATTCTGCTGTCTATGCCCCATTTCTCCCTACTTTCTCAGACAATGAGAAGTGTTGCATTCATGCACCTTTGACTGATAGGAGAGATGGATTCCCCAAACCAATTATGGAGCAGATGCCCTGATTGTTCAGAATTGAGCAGGGACTGATCTAAAATCGGAATAGGCTCAAACAGAAGCAGGCAGAGTCGATTCACAATTTGCATTTCTAACCAAGCAGATAGATGGCTATGACATTCTTAAAGAATTACACTCAAATAATAGCTTCTAAGTACGGAGGCCCTCTAGGGTCACATGATGAAAAACAAAAAAATAAAGAACAGATTGGTAAAGCGTGCAAACAAATGTATTTGGAAGGGTGCGAACGGATTCAGAAAGCATGGGAACGGATTCGGAAACGACGTGCACGGATTTACAATCCACATGGCCTCCTTAGTTCTTCAGCACATGGAGCGGCCTTGGTCTGCCGTGACCACTTACGTTAGGGTAAGTGGTCACCGCTTAAGGAGCATATATCGCACACAGTCAAACAACCTCTCATAGAAACACAAAACACAAAGCCTACTCAATAACCCTGATTCACCGGCATTAAATTTGCCTTCAAAATGAGATGAATTGGATTAAGTGGGAAGAAGAGGTCACCCTGGTCCAGGCAGGCCCATCTCCTTGAGAGAAGGGCTTGTGGGTTGCAGCAAATAATTTTTTAGTTTTGATCATGTGTACTTAAGTCTTTCCGACAAAAAGCAACATGTGTTCATATTGAAGATATGTTTAGGTAGATGGTTAAGCCCTGGTGGTCAACATCTGTGTGTTTCTGTGTGTGTGTGTGTGTGTGTGTGTGTGTGTGTGTGTGTGTGTGTGTGTGTGTGTGTGTGTGTGTGTGTGTGTGTGTGTGTGTGTGTGTGTGTGTGTGTGTGTGTGTGTGTGTGTGTGTGTGTGTGTGTGTGTGTGCGTGTGTGTGTGTGTAGTACTGGTCAGGTGACTGGCCTACAGCGGGGTCCCACCACAGAGAAATGGGAGTACGACCTCCAGGGACGAATCGTATCCCGGGTGTTCGCCGACGGAAAGACCTGGGGCTACACCTACCTGGACAAGGTAAACACACCCTCACCCTGTCACTCTGTCAGTGGACAAGGTAAATACACCCTCATCCTGTCACCAACATGTTTTGTACGTTGCATATGCATTATGTAGGTGTATTAATACACCCTCATCCTGTCACCAACTTGTTTGGCAGTTTGCATGAATAAACCCTGAATGAATGTTTTATAACAATGTCCGAGTGTTAGCGTGGACTAGTCCTTCAAGGTGGTCATTGAGCGAAGAGCTGGAAGAGCTATAATATATGCAACTGTGATCCTGATGAAGACCAAAACCATTGATGACTTACACCAAACCTCGCAGAACACATGCTATGCAATGGGCTCTGTGTATTTGCTTGAATCAGCACCAAGCGTGGACCAGACCAGCTGTACCAGCGTTTTCAGTTTATCGTCCGGGCTGCAAAAAACCGTCCGCACATGTATAAAAAAAAAAAACTTTGATATTCAGCTTCTCGGCTTCCAGGTCTTCATTAAAAGCAAGTCTTCTTGACATGCCTGTAACCCTTGTTCTATGCACAGAATCAGCTAGCCTTGCATCCAGATAAGAGCGAGACACACGCTCAGTAGGAAGAAATATAAACCAGGGGAAGCAACGCAAGAGGGAGAGGAAGGAACAGCAGAGATGGCTTTGGATGTATTATTTAATAGCTGTGTTTGTACACGTGTCCGTGCTTGTGTGTGCATGTGTGTGAGAGTGTGTGTTTTCTCCCATTTAGGCGCATTGGTTTGTGTCTGTGGTATGTGCAAGTGCGTGTGTGTGTAAGTGTGTATGCGTGTGTGTGCTTGTGTGTGTGTGTGTGTGTGTGTGTGTGTGTGTGTGTGTGTGTGTGTGTGTGTGTGTGTGTGTGTGTGTGTGTGTGCGTGTTTATGTGCCTCTTTGTGCTCGTGTGTGTGTGCGTTTGATGGTGCACGTGCATTTGTGTGTGCGCACGTATGTGTGTGTGTGTGTGTGTGTGCGGTGAGCTTACACAGGAGTCTTGTAAGTCAGACGTGAGCCACCAGAACAAGGACCTGGAGGAGTTGTAGAGGCTTAGCCGAGCCGTGTTGGGGAGGAGCGGGATCAAACAACCGCCGACAATGGCAGAGTGACGTAGAGGGGGGAGATTATCATTTGACTTCAACCTCTCTAGTCCACTTCCTAAAACATCCCCGGTAATCCCCTTTAATCGGTGAGACCTTGCTGGATTAAAACACACATGGTCCAATGAGAACCCAGAGTTTTCCGATTGCTTTTGTTTCTGTTGTTGTCCATCAAAAAGGTATTTTGGATGATATTTGAGAAATTGAGAATAGCATGCAAACATACAGTGGGTAAGGAGCATATATCACACACAGTCAAACAACCTCTAGTTTCATGGTTGGGTTTGACTCTCATCTCCTCTGTACATTTAAGCAGACATACAGCACAATCACCAAGTTACATTTATTGTTCATCCTTTTCTGAAAATGCGAGTGGGATGATGCAACATGCTGTTTGTTTGGGAGACGGGTGGAGATAAGTAGACTTAATGAGAGTGCAATAACTAGAAAAACTAAATTATGTGTGTACTTTCAAAATGTAGGCAAAAAGAAAATAACAAATACAGAGACTTTTAACAGATTTGTTGTCGTTTATTTTCCATTTCCCAGAAGAGAAGTTCAGATGCAGAATGAGTTTATCTCAGTCTAGCTATAGATCAAGGACTCTGACACTATCAAGAAGACTGCAGATTAGTCTAATGATGGATTCTTCAGGCTGCTGAACTGATTAGCATTTGATACATTTTGAATCCACCCACAGGGCTCAAGACATTTTCAAAAACGTATAATGTGGATGCAAGGCCGATTCTGCAATGGTGAAATCGGTTAAAACAAAGGATTGATTGAAGTAACGCTTCAAAAAGGAAGACTACAATATCACGGTTGAATGCTGTGTGGAGGAAGTCACTAGCTTTGGGATCAACTCTCAGTCCGAGACTGACTGGGTTACGGTAGGGCTCCAATGTAAAGTGGGGCGCACACCATACGAGCCACGGAGCGCCGCGTCGGCACGTAGCAGAAAGGCCTGCCCATGCTGTACGCAGCGGCGTTGGGAGCACTCTCAGTGTAAACACGTCCCGCTTAGGTTACGACTCGCGGCGGAAGAGGCGGTTTAGAGACTGTGCAGTGTTTCAATAAAGTGCGGCGCAGCAATAGTGCTATGCAAAGAGCATAATAACACGCACACGCTTTTCTGGATGGTATGTGACAAGGACATGCCAATACTGCAAGAGACCAGGGAAAAGATGGGGGCTAACAGATGACTTGGGCTGCCACCCAATGAAAACTTTAGTGGCAATAGTGACACCAGTATAGACCATCTGAGGTCTGAGTCCTGTACCTCTGCAGTTGTGGAAAGGGTTCTCCCATTGAGTGGTTTCTGCCAAAGTTCCAGGGAACAATGTGTTGGTGGGCACACACAGATCAATCATTATTTTAATAATATATATTGCCAGCCGGCAACTACATCATCTGGCACTAGTCAGGCCTGAACTTTCACCAAAAAACAAAAGTAAACTTTCTCAGTTTTCCTTGTGTTTGTTTGTTATTGTGGAGCCATGAGAGCATCCGTCTTCCTGATGGAGAAGTGACAGGAAAGGGGGAGAGAGAAAGGAGTAACTTTTTTCTATTTCACTTTTTTGAGTGACACTTTGAAGAGAACACCAAAAACATGAATTGCGTCTTAAATGAATAAAATATGTGGCGAGAGACGGGGGGCGTAAAGGTATGGGGTGCAGAAATGGGGGTTATAAAAAGGGAAACAAAGGGAAAACTTGGGATCATTACCCTGGAAAGTCTCCCACTCCATTATCCAGCGCGCCCCATTCTCTTTATCCACGGACCTGGCCCCCACAAACAGCCTCCATGTCAACCAGGAGGATCACAGCATGCAGGAATAGCAACAGACCTACATGTGAAATTAATATTCCAAAGGATGCCTGGAATGGAGTGTTTTGCTAAAAATATACACGCTAAAAGGTTTGTAGTGGGACTTGTATAAGGCTGTATGTACGCAGTGTGATTTCATCAGATAAAAGCTAACACCTATAAAGCTAGTAGTGCACCATTCATCCATTCTATGACGCACTTGAATTACTTTAAATTATCCTCAGAAAGGTTTCCTCCTTGCGGAGACAAACGAACTGCTTTCGCTGTGTTCTAATCTAATCTTGAAAGAACAACAAATACCTTCTCAATTCCTAACTCTAGTTTACAACATTTTGGGACTTACTACTGCTGCAGCAATGCAACATGTTGAGACTGGCTACTACAGCAATACAACATGTTAGGACTGACTACTACAGCAATACAACATGTTGAGACTGCCTACTACTACAGCAATACAACATGTTGAGACTGGCTCCTACTACAGCAATACAACATGATAGGACAGACTAATACTACATCAATACAACACAATAGGACTGACTAATTCTCCAGCAATACAACATGTAAGGGACTGGCTGACTAATGCCGCTTTTCCACTGCATGGTACCAGCTCGACACGACTCGACACGACTCGACTCAGCTCGCATTTTTTGCGTTTCCACCGCGGTACCATGGTATCTGGTACCTGAAGTGGCTGCTTTTTCTAGTACCTACTCGCTCTAGGTACCAAGCGAGCTGAGCCGATGCTAAAAGGTGACGTCGGCAGACGGCCGGCGACTGATTGGCCAGAGAGTGTGACGAAGTCACGAGAGCGACATGGCAACCATGCTGGTAACATCCATAGCAGCGCCGCAGCCAACATGTTCCACTTCTCCAACTTCTTCAACATGCCGGCTAATAATAGTAATGTGATCGATGTCCTCCATTGTTATGTGGGTTCTGTCCATGTGTGGGTTGCGTATGTGTTTGCGTCGCGTACACAAATACGTCACGGCCCTTTCGCGCAGCCGACCCCGCCCACGTCCAGGAGGTACTATTTGCGGTGGAAAAGCACCCGTGTTGCTACCGTGTCGAGTCGTGTCGTGTCGAGTCGTGTCGAGTCGAGCTACATGTGCGGTGGAAAAGCGGCATAAAATACAACATTTTGGGGCAACCACATCCAAATAAACAATAATCTTTGCGATTAGCTTCTCACTAAGTTTTTAAAGTGCACACAACCTTAATCATCACTCGTAAGGTTTTTATTTAAGATTGTGCACAAATAATAGTGTGCCTAATACAAAGCTGGTTTTGTATATCCCATTTGTCTACAAAATATGGTTTAGTCTGGTCAACACAGGCTTAAAGCATTTTGATTATGCGCGCCATTGAAAGAAATGTGCTGTTATGTGGAACATTAATTAACAGCAGCTGCCAAAAGTGTAGAGAAAAGTAGTTGATGCCCAGAAATAGCGATGAACGGCACTCTGACTTGACTGAAAGATAATTCAGATATGGCTGTCATAATTTATTATAATACAAACATTCATATATTAGGATTATTTAAGATATGATTATAGATTAAATAACATATTATTCATATTGATTAATTGAGCCTGATAGTCTGATTCATACATAATACATAAACCATGATCATTTTAACTGACATCTAACGGAGATAAGCTAATTACTGTGTGTGTGTGTGTGTGTGTGTGTGTGTGTGTGTGTGTGTGTGTGTGTGTGTGTGTGTGTGTGTGTGTGTGTGTGTGTGTGTGTGTGTGTGTGTGTTTGTGTGTGTGTGTGTGTGTGTGTGTGTGTGTGTGTGTGTGTGTGTGTGTATTTAAGAGAATAGCGAGCCGGTGCGTGATTAACAGTAGCCCACAGAGTGGGAAAAACAGCCGAATCTGGCAACAATGCTGAACGTCCTCACACTCCAGCGTCAACGTAAATCAATGAGACCAGCTGAAAACGAAGCCGGTATGAAACTAATTCCGTCATATATTATTGAAGATACAAGTGTGTAGATTTGTTAAATGGTTTGAACGAAGATAAACGCTTGAAAATTGATTTAGTTACGTCTTAAACAGTTGAAGTCAAAAAAATTATCTTAAAAAGTATCAAATAGTTAAAAAATCTGAAAAAAACACGCGATTCCAAGCTATTCTGAATATTTTAAAATTTGAATGGAGTCTCTAGGTGAAAAATTTACGAAGGAGATAGGTCCCAAAGTTTGTAGAGACTAGGGCTGGCCCGAATGCCATTTTTCAGGCTTCGAATACTCGTTGGTTTTTTCCGAGCGAATATTCGAATACTCGTTCTAGAAAAAAACACCATCAAAAACAACATTAATAATCCCTATATACTCCCTGGAACCGATTTTGACAGTATCTGCATATTTTGTTGAAGATTTAATAGCTTTTGAACGTTAATTAGTAGGCCTAAGTAGGTTGAAGTTCCTTAGTTTTTCCCCATGAAAGCGAACAGCTGTTGCTCCGTTCCAAATCAGCTGTTCTCTGCCATCTCAGCCCTTACGGGAGCTTTTCAATTCATCCTGGAACGTGCATCTTTTCAGAGAATTTGTACAATAAATCCATAACAAATACCGAATATTGATTGTCTTATGTGTCCATATTATATCCATTATATTGACCGGGTATTCCCAAGACGCTCACGCTCTGCAGCAAGCCAGTCACAGTTGATTGGCGCGGCGCTGTACAGCGAACGTAAACAAACAACTAAGCTAAGGTTTTTAAGTATTACTTTTCCTCCAGAGATCCCGCTAATGTTGTGTTATAAAGTAAAGGGAAACAAGATATCTATTCTTCCTCCACCTCTCTCGCTTCTCTGCTCGGTGTCGCTGACGCTTATAGTTTGCCTCCCTCGCTCTGGTAACGTCACGTATGTGAAAAAAAAAAAAAAACGAAGCTCCGAATACTGATTTAAGGTTTGAATACAAATTTTCCGAATGAGTATTCGAATATTCGAATAATTCGGGCCAGCCCTAGTAGAGACAAAGAGGAAAGAAAGAAAGAACTAGAAATTGAATTTCCTGCAGAAAACACGTGTGAATGCTGTGAATGTGAAGGCTGAATGAGAAGCGCAAAGCATTGCTGAAAAAATGAAGAAATGTAAAATGAATTGAACTGAAGAATCAGAAAGTAGCAGTAGTAGTAGCTGAGGTAGTAGTACCAAGTATAAGTAGTAGTTGCTGAAGTAGTAGTAGTAGTAACTGAAGTAGTAGTAGTAGTAGCTGAAGTATAAGTAGTAGCTGAAGTAGTAGTAGCTGAAGTAGTAGTAGCTGAAGTAGTAGTAGTATCTGAAGTAGAAGTAGTAGCTGAAGTAGTAGAAGCTGAAGTAGTAGAAGTAGCTGAAGTAGTAGAAGCTGAAGTAGTAGTAGTAGCTGAAGTAGTTGTAGCTGAATTAGTAGCTGAAGTAGTAATATAAGTAGCTGAAGTAGTAGTAGTAGTAGTAGTAGCTGAAGTAGTAGGTAGTAGCTGAAGTAGTAGGTAGTAGCTGAAGTAGTAGGTAGTAGCTGAAGTAGTAGTAGAAGCTGAAGTAGTAGTAGTAGCTTAATTGGCACATTTTCTACAAAAAGGTGTTGCTTTGTGACCGATATATCAAGGAATATTGTGTGTCAATGCACAAGGGGAAAATTACTTGAATCCATCTTAGAATAAGGCTGTACCGTCAGAACATTTAGAAAAGCAGTGAAGAACATCTCAATGCAATGTGCCTAGGACAGATGCTGGCAACTGTTTTCCTGTTACTCTTTATCCCTTAATTTCTCCCTCTCTCTCTCACACACACACACACACACACACACACACACACACGCACGCACGCACGCACGCACGCACGCACGCACGCACGCACGCACGCACGCACGCACGCACGCACGCACGCACACACACACACACACACAAACACATATTGTTTGTGCGAGTGTATTGCAAACTAGACACACACAGATGCCTCCGCACCTCCCGCCATATGTGAGAGGTCATGGGGAACCTAATTAAAGGCGGCCGGTGAGAGGCTAATGCCTGTTCTGCGCTCCATTACCCAGCTTCACATGCTGATCATACAGACCTAATCGCCCTCCTCATTGTCCTTTTATTTCTGTCCCCTGTTTGCCAGATCTATTCAAAACGCTCTGTATTTATTGTTAGGCCCAACACTGCTTTAGCACGTAAACATGCAGACATTCAAAGTACAACACAGTACCAACAGGAGCTACATTCAATGATCAATTGAATATCACTCACTCTGCAATCAGCTCATTTCTGATTCTATTTGGTAGTAGACGTTACATGGAGTCAGATCTCGGCCTTGGTAAAACATTGCTCAACAATGCACACATTCTTCTGTCAAGATATTTATCTTCTTTAAACATGGCTCTCTTTACACAAGGGAAATATTTACATTCTGCCAATCTTTTATAATCTCACCGAGCCCCTCTACATGAGGGGGCTTAATGTATAAATCTGTCCCAACAAATTTCTTAACTGTGAGGTTTTGTAAATCCATGCGGTCGGATTCAGAATCCCTGCACTGGGATTTGTAATCTGCGCAAATGCATCCATCCAGGCAATGTAATGAGGTGATCCGACCCCTTGCCTCATGGTGGGAATGCTTACAAAGGTGAACAGAACCCCCCGGGGACATAGGTACCACAGGTTACCGACTGAACCCCCTCACAGTGTCCCCCCCCAGTCCCCTTAACAGACGTGTTCCCCTGGTTCCCCCCCCCCTAACAGACGTGTTCTCTTGGTTCCCCCCAGTCCCCCTAACAGAAGTGTTCTCCTGGTTCCCCCCAGTCCCTCTAACAGACGTGTTCCCCTGGTTCCCCCCCCTAACAGAAGTGTTCTCCTGGTTCCCCTAACAGACGTGTTCTCCTGGTACCCCTAACAGACGTGTTCTCCTGGTTCCCCCCAGTCCCCCTAACAGACGTGTTCTCCCGGTTCTCCCCAGTCCATGGTGCTGCTCCTGCACAGTCAGCACCAGTACATCTTTGACTACGACGCGGGGGACCGGCTGTCAGCCGTGACCATGCCCAGCGTGGCGCGCCACACCATGCAGACGGTGCGCTCCATCGGCTACTATAGGAACATCTACAGCCCCCCTGAGAGCAACGCCTCCGTCACCATCGACTACTCCGAGGACGGACAGGTGCGTGGGGTGCAGAGGGGGGCTCCCTGGTCTCTGTGTAGGATGTTCAGCAGCCTGGATTAAGAACACTGGGCCTGTCGATCCCGGGTCTTCCATAGAGTCTTCCAGGCAATTGCCCTTTAAAGTCGCGATTCTTGCATCAATTTAAATCAGTGTGTGTGTGTTTGGATGAGGGCTGGTTGTGCAGCCTCACCTGGCCTCAGAGTCCAATCAGACTCAGCCAGGTGAGGCTGCTCAAACCAGCCATCATCCACACACACAATCCCACAGCTAGATACAACGATTCTCCACTGATACGTTACATTAGCTTCAAAATTCTTGAAAAAATAATACCTGAACTTACTTGCTTAGTTAGAAAGAAATTCTCAATCGTAAATCAAAACAGATATTAAAATGTTGGTCTCATCATTTCACTCTTTGATGGAATAATTATTGTCTGCATTGAATTTCTGAATATTTGAATCAATATGTATAGGGAATAGTTATGAAAACGCACGTAAAACCGAATGAGGTGCATTCATTTTACAGTTTTTTTTATCGCTAGCCTTAATTGTATATTTCAGAGGGATAGCTAAACACAGCTATTCAGATCCAGTTGAACAGCTGCCTTTGAGTGCCGTCCCTTTCATCTCCTTGTTTGAATCACAGCATTTGAAAGCGGTTCATTCTAGCTGTGTGAAATATTGATTTGTGTCCTTGTCAACAGCTCCTCAGAGTTGCCCACCTGGGAACCGGTCGTCGTATCCTGTATAAGTATCGCAGACAGGTACTGCCGAATTGGAAGCTTCACTTCTATTGTCCATTATTTTTGTACATTTATGCCCTCGACCCTTTTCCCCCCATTTCCTCTCAAACTATCGTGCTCCCAATAATCTCAATACCATTTATAAATACTGTGTTTGTTTCATAGGTACCTGCTTATCTCGCCTTTGAGAGAACTTCCTCATTCCTAATCCATAAACCCAAAGTATTCCCTGTACTGACGTGACTGTGGCTCCCCCCCCCAGAACAAGCTGGCAGAGATCCTGTACGACTCGACACGGGTCAGCTTCACCTACGACGAGCTGGCGGGCGTGCTGAAGACGGTCAACCTGCAGAGCGAGGGCTTCATCTGCTCCATCCGCTACCGACAGATCGGCCCGCTGGTGGACCGGCAGATCTTCCGCTTCAGCGAGGACGGCATGGTGAATGCCCGCTTCGACTACACCTACGACAACAGCTTCAGGGTGACCAGCATGCAGGCCGTCATCAACGAGACGCCGCTGCCCATCGACCTGTACCAGTTCGACGACATCTCGGGGAAGGTGGAGCAGTTCGGGAAGTTTGGCGTCATCTACTACGACATCAACCAGGTGAGCGCGGGCGACCTCGAGGTCGCTGGCTGCGTCGGCCCCCACTTGATCACAAAGTCGGAGGCGTGCAGACGGAGGAGATCCATTGGAGTGCACCGTCCGATCTTTTGCTTGAACCCTTTTCACCTCAAATGTGCTGGAGAGATGAGCAGATACGAAATGTGTATCTTCGTGACCGAATGCTAAAAAAAATACTTAAAAAGTGTACAAGATATAAACAAATATCATCATTTCACAGTTGAATTTCAGAGAAATGTAAACATTTCAACCAAGGAATCATGCTCACATTTGGTCCCGTTTGAACGGCAGATCATTTCCACGGCCGTGATGACCTATACCAAGCACTTTGACCAGCACGGCCGCATCAAGGAGATCCAGTATGAGATCTTCAGGTCGCTGATGTATTGGATCACCATTCAGTACGACAACATGGGGCGGGTCACCAAGCGAGAGATCAAGATCGGTCCGTTCGCCAACACCACCAAATACGGCTATGAGTATGACGTGGACGGGCAGCTGCAGACCGTGTTCCTCAATGAGAAGATGATGTGGAGGTAGGACCGCTCATCCTGGACACAGGGACGTCAGGGTCCTCTCCCCACAAGCCTCAGCCTCTTATGTTGTGGTGTTAACATCAACTAAGGCTGTTTGAACATTTACCGCTAGTTATTGAATTACAGTCATTTGTGTACACTTTAAATTCCCATTGCATGGAAACACTTTTGATAGTGACATAATAATGCAAAGATTTCCTAACAAAACACATATTAATTGTGGGTGTAAATAATAAGAAATGTGTGTTTACTGATCTGAACTTCCCTTGAAAATTAATGCAATTTGGGTCCTTTTGAAATCAGTACTTTTGTGTGTAGGGGATTGTAATATTATGGGATGGTCATGAAGATGCACAGACAACCGAAAACCGACCCTTGTGGTTGTGTTGTACAGTACTGCCCTGCGGTGCCCTCACCCTGCCCCCCTTTGGTTCAATGCAGGTATAACTACGACCTGAACGGTAACCTGCACCTGCTGAACCCCGGCAACAGCGCTCGCCTCACCCCGCTGCGCTACGACCTGCGGGACCGCATCACGCGGCTGGGGGACGTCCAGTACCGGCTGGACGAGGACGGCTTCCTGCGGCAGAGAGGGGCAGAGATATTTGAATACAATTCAAAAGGTGAGTGTGGGAGGGAGGCGAGTATTTGGTGTCTCTGCACTTGATATCCGACGGCCCAATCAATACTGTTGATTATTATTCTGGACTGCGCTTCCGCATCTGTTTGATATTCAATGAAAAGTACAGAAGAGACGTCTTGCGGTGCATCACACTATTATGCAGAAGTGGCCAGGGGTGTTGTCAAGAGGTTCAGCTGCAATACAGTCAGGTCATATTGGGTTTCTATGTGGGTGATTTATGTATACAGTATAAATATATACAAGCATATATCAGCTAGTGAGTAGAGAAGCTCAATGAACACAGAATATCAAAAGGGGCAGCCATAGCTCAGGAGGTTAGTTAGTGATTGCTAGTTCGATCCCCAGCTCCTCGAGGTGTCCCTGAGCTAGGCGCCTCACCCTAACTGCTCCTGACGAGCTGGCTGACGCCCTGCGGGGTTGCCTCTGTGTCAGCAAAATGCCCTAAATGTGAATGTCAATGTAAACATTAAGAAGAGTGCTGCCCCCCTAGAAGCGCCTGGCTGTTGCCCCTGCCTCACCAGTGGGTCTCCCCCTCTGTAGGTCTTCTGGAGCGGGTCTACAGCAAGGCGGCCAGCTGGACCATCCAGTACCGCTACGACGGCCTGGGCCGCCGCGTGTCCTCCAGGAACAGCCTGGGCCAGCATCTACAGTTCTTCTACGCCGACCTCAACTACCCCACTCGGATCACACATGTCTACAACCACTCCAGCTCCGAGATCACCTCGCTGTACTACGACCTGCAGGTAACCCCCCCCCCCCCCCGGAGCCCGTCAGAGACCCCCGCTAGCCTGTCCACCTCCAGGTCCTTTGAGCCGGGTTACATCACACATCAGGAGGATAGTTTGATTCTGAGGAAGGGCACTGGGATTGTTATCCAGCATAACAGGTCAGTGGGTCAGAAAGATGATTCATTCCAACAAACAGAAACTCACCAAAGAGACAGAGTCTTCCAAAATCATTGCAAGCAAGACTTTTCCCTATTGGAAAGATATAACCACCCACACAGCCAAAAATTATAATAGGCACATAAAGTATTAATATGCTGAGGTCGTAGTGTCAGATCAAACATTTAATCTCTCAACATCATTTTCATAATGTGGCTCTGAAAAGGTTACGGCACATTGTAATTCATTGAAGTTTCCCAGAACCCAACTCCAACCGCTATTTCAGGAGCTACTTTAAAAGTTGGCTTCTTTTGAGGGGGTTTTAAGAACATGATGTTGTTTGTGTTGGAGTTGAATAGCCAACCAAATATCAAATACATCCCTATTAATTAAACTGCAACGGTTTGGTAAAGCAGAAACACCCCAGAAACACACCTCTATAACGGCTCATACTAACCAAATGCTGGGTGTGGCGTGTGCTGTGCAGGGCCACCTGTTTGCGATGGAGATCAGCAGTGGAGAGGAGTTCTACATGGCGTGTGACAACACTGGGACTCCCCTGGCCGTGTTCAGCAGCAACGGACTACTGCTGAAACAGGTGAGGGGGGAGATGCCATGCCTGTTTTTTCTCTTACAACTTTAAGATTTTGTATTGATATTGGTCGCACCAAAAAACATGTCACAGCACAAAGCAAAACAATCAACGTTAAACCTGACCAAAATAAATCTTCAAATAATGCATATATATAGTTTTTAATATTTATAATAATGGCACAATTAAGGCGTTCATGTTGAATTTATCGGACCTGTTTGTGTGTGTGTGTGTGTGTGTGTGTGTGTGTGTGTGTGCGTGTCATGTGAATGGCTGTGTGCAGGTGCAATACACGGCCTATGGAGAGGTGTATTTCGACTCCAACCCAGACTTTGTGCTGGTGATCGGGTTCCACGGGGGCCTGTACGACCCACTGACACGCCTGCTGCATTTCGGGGACCGGGACTACGACATCCCTGCTGGGAGGTGGGTGGTCCGCTCTCACACCTCCGGATCGTCATTCAGAAACTTCTGGAAAACGCACCTCAGCATTCAGCACACCGGTCCACAAGTCAGCTCTGACCGTAGCAGAAATGGGGGGCATACCGCACATGACTTTAAATGGAGGGAGAGTATTACAGCATTTGGTTTTTAAATTTTTCAAGATCCATCTTACAGAAGATGTACAAAAATATGTTTTTGTGGGGATAATCAGCTTGGCCCTCAATTTAAGATGGTATGCAGCTTCCAAAGTTTGATGTCGCAATCAAACCCACAATTAAAATCATAATTAAAAGATGGTAATCCGGCAGCGTGTACCGGTCTCCTGAACAAGTCAACACGTGTAAGATGTCTCTGTGACGGCCCGGCTGCATAAATAACCTGCATGCCGGGCCCTCTCTATTGGAGGAATCCAAAGACAGCCAAGGCCGCTGTGCATCATGGGATATTGTGCAGAAATAAGTGAGCATCAGTTGCACACTTTTTTGAGGGTGAATAATTTAAGTGAAGGTAACCGGATCTGTCGACTCAGATGTCGGACCAGGACCTGGGTCCACATATTTTATTTCTACGCACGCATGACATCAGCCTGACCGTCGTATGACAGGCTAGCGTTGCGTAGTTTCCTTCTATATTTGAATCTATATTTCAGGTTCGACTTGATGTTCTTTCGACTTGATGTTCTCCAGCGACGGCGCCAGCGCCTTTCTGGCGAGTGGTTTTCCACAAGGAGCGCTGGCAGCGGCCGCACAAACCATATATCTGCGGCGTATCTTCTCAAGGGTTCCGCATACATTCTCTCCTCATTGGGAACAATTTGAAAAAGTGGCAGACAAACACGCCATGTGGGCACGAGCCCTAAGAGGTGCACTAAATAGGACACATGGAGACTTATTCGCAGAACTATAGGCTATAGCACTGGACCAGCAATGGCGGCAGACACACACCAGCCCACGGCCAGGACCTCCGTTGACGGTGCTGAGTGGTCACCTGATTGGGCGTTCTGTGTGCTCTCCCAGGTGGACCACCCCAGACATCGGCACGTGGACACGCGTGGGCAAGGAACCGCAGCCCTTCAACCTGTACATGTTCCGGAACAACAACCCTGTGAGCAAGGTCCACCAGGTGAAGGAGTATGTCACAGGTAAAGGCTTCATGTTTTTCTACATAGATCGACTCTCAATGAAAAAGCATGGTTTACATTTCATTTACATTTACCTTAAGTCTCTTAGCAGACTACGCTTTAACACAAGGTGACTCCAAGTGAGTATGCAAAGAATCCAATTGAAATTGGAGTAGCTACAATAAAATATGTATAGTGCTGAACCTAATCATAAACAAGTGGAGGGAGTGGAGTGCAGCTGCAGGAATCAGAAATGCAAGGTTCTCACATGTCTTTTTTTGTGGTATTGCGTACATTTACAATAGATATCACATCTCAAGTGCTTTCTAAACTCCACAACCATTTCTTGTAGTGCTTTTTGCTCCTTTTCAATGCATATTTTACAAAGAATGCAATTGCCTTTCAAACTTTACAAACCTGAAGCAGACATATTTCTGCATATTCTTTACAATCCTGTTACTTGTGTGTGACAATGGCGATTTCCTAATCAGACCTTCCAACTATGCATCTATGGTTTGGGGATCATGGTGTGCTTCAGCCCCAAAACACATGGGAACCTCTTTCTGGACCACCAGTGCTACTCAACGACCGATCAGCAATCAGCATCAGTGCACAAGTCAGCTGGTGAACGGTCGTCCCTCACTTAACCCTCACTCCTCTTCCCTCTTCCCAGATGTAAACATCTGGCTGGTGACCTTCGGGTTTCACCTCCACAACGCCATCCCAGGGTTCCCCATCCCCAAGTTTGACCTGACGCAGCCCTCGCTGGAGATGAAGAAGAGCCAGCTGTGGGATGACCTGCCTGTACGTAACCTCTAACTCACATAGGTGTCATGGCTTCAATTACCATTGTTCTCTCAATCAGAGTGGGTAATGGATTTCCACATTCTCGTTTAGGATAATAGTTGTCAGCATCTGAAGGGGAAGCTGTGGTTCGCACAGTGTCTGCTGTGCTGTTGATCAGCATTTTGTTCATCTTTTGGGATAAAAAGATATCATTAAAACCATCATATGTGGTTATAGTGGGAGGAAGTGGGCTTTTTTTTGTCAATTGTTTTCACAGGTCATGCAAACAAAACTTGCCAGCATGATAACAATAATTACATGGCTTTGCACTTTGGCTATAATGAAGTTTTTGGTCAACTGTTTATTGACTGTTTCTAAAAGTATGTTGTGTTTGCAGATTAAGTCCAGTTAAATCAGTTCTGTCAGGGGTCCTACAAGGGAAGTGCATAGATGCATGAAGCCCACAGACTGTTTCTCAACCAACTGGGATTTTAGTTATCACTGCTGTACCAAGCATTTCTACTTTTACTGAAGACGGAAAACAAGCAGCCTTGGGCCCAGACTCGCGCTGCAGCACTGATCAGATGCTTGTTTGGCAGGACTTTCAATGTATTTTCCAAAAAGCTATTTTCTACCATAGCTCGATCGATGTCCCTAACCAAAGAAACGTCTCTCTTCCCAGTTGATCTCAGCAGTGCAGCAGGAGGTGACCCGTAAGGCCCAGGCTTTCCTGTCCTTCGAGCGCATGCCCGAGATCCAGCTGAGCCGCCGGCGGGTGGACCGGGACAAGCCCTGGCTGTGGTTCGCCACCGTCAAGTCCCTCATCGGCAAAGGGGTGATGCTGGCCGTGACGCAGGGCCGCGTGGTCACCAACGCCCTCAACATTGCCAACGAGGACTGCATCAAGGTGGCGGCCATCCTCAACAACGCCTTCCACCTGGAGGACCTGCACTTCACCGTGGAGGGCCGCGATACACACTACTTCATCAAGACCAGCCTGCCGGAGAACGACCTGGGCACGCTGCGGCTCACCTCTGGCCGCAAGTCCCTGGAGAACGGCGTGAACGTCACCGTGTCCCAGTCCACCACGGTGGTCAACGGACGCACGCGGCGCTTCGCCGACGTGGAGCTGCAGTATGGCGCGCTGGCGCTGCACGTGCGCTACGGGATGACCCTGGACGAGGAAAAGGCACGCATCCTAGAGCAGGCGCGGCAGCGGGCGCTGGCCAGCGCGTGGGCGAGGGAGCAGCAGCACGTGAGGGACGGGGAGGAGGGCGTGCGGCTGTGGACCGAGGGGGAGAAGCGGCAGCTGCTGAGCGGGGGCAAGGTGCTGGGCTACGACGGCTACTACGTGCTCTCTGTGGAGCAGTACCCCGAGCTGGCGGACAGCGCAAACAATATCCAGTTCCTACGCCAGAGTGAGATAGGGAAGAGGTAACACTGCTGGAGGAGCACAAGCGCCCATGGCTCCCGCTCCAGACTGCACAGAAGCCATGGTCTGTTCTTAAAGAGAGAGACGTTTAGCACGGGCTGTCACTCAGCCACTGAAGGATGGCCAGTGTTCGTTTTTTTTTAAGAATAAGTACAATGGTCGTATAACAATCATTACTGAAACTACCGTCGGCAAACATTTTAAATGTTTGCCGTTGAAAAATGGGAGCTGCCAAGGAAGTTTGGAAGTCCTCGGACCCTTTTGAGCCTTTCACCAAGCCCCCCCCCCCACGCCGGCCCTCTGTCCACCCCCCGATTGGCCGCCTCAGCCCATTCCACATGCTGTGAGACAGCGCGATGTGGAATAACATGAGGATATTCAGAAGGACCCACCCGTTTGAGTGTGTCCCCCACGTGAATCTGATGTCAGAGGTTGTATACTAGGGTCTAAGCAAGGCGCAAGGACTGAACCATTATAGGTTTGCAGACGTCTGTAGGCTGTGTATATCGCTAAATGGATGTACCGGGCTGTATTTTCACAGAAGGATCTGTTAAAATATACTATGGAACTGCCGTGGACTCTCTTAAAGAGATAGACACACAAAAGACTTCTGTTTATAAAAATACACAAGGACTTTCTTGTTCTGTTATGGTTATGTTTGTTTTTATATATACTTTATTGGATTGCTTTGGACAAAAAAAGGGAAACATAAAAAAAGAAAAGTTTACATGTGATAACCTATACCACTATTACTACTACTACTATTCCTACAGCACCTCTGGACTATTAACCATCATCTGAGTAAGGACCAATACACTTTTCCTTCGCCATAGAGATCTGTTGTCTATATTACAATTGGTCAAGTTTGATGGAAATAACCCCAATTCTCTCTTCCCAGGGCCTTTAAAATTCAGGTCATGTCAGCTGCAATGTAAACAATCAAGGTTCCTTTGACAAATGTGGGAGGAACAAACTTTGGGACCTGCGCTGGGACCAGTTAAACTAAACTTTGTGGATGGATGTATTCTCGGACCAAGTGGCTCCACTAGTCCTGTAACATAAACACACCAGTAGAGCAGCGGGCTCACATTAGCTCATGGGTGGCTATGTGCAAAATGTGTAGACCATGTGCATTTATTGGCCTGATAATGTGTAGAGGTAGTAGTCTTGCTTGCCATAGAAACATGTTGTCATGGTAAAAGAGCTTTTGGGAAGAATTGCTGCAAGGAGTTAACAATCGTTGCCTCTTTAGTTCTTCGCCTGTTTCTCGCAAAATTCAAGCGTATTGCCATCAGTGACTTTTACAGAAGTGGTAATGGCTCCGAAACATACTTGGATGTTTTTTCCTCATTGAGCGTGGGGTCTCTGTTCGCTAGAGGTTTTTGTTTGTTATTGTGTATGTGTGTGTGTACAAGGAAGTGACCGCATATTAATGCATTTCAAAAGCTAAACTAGGAAATTGAGTAATAATGGAGTTGAAGTGTATGAAGGTGTTAAATGATACATTTTTTTAAGTTGAAAATAATTCACTTATCCGTACATCATTATTAGTCTCAGAGAAAGTAATTCATGTACAGTGTTTCTACGTTAAAAATAAACTTTAAAAATTCCGTGAGGTTTACAAAGTGTTGTTTTCTGTCTCTTAATGTCAAAATCATATTACATCCAATATAAACCGAATCACCCTCCAGTGACAATTATGCCACTTCTATAATAGAGTGGGTCAGGGGATTTGAATAAAAACGCTGCACGGATTATGTAATAGATATTGTGGTAATAATTAATTGCATTTCTATAGTGTTTCTCAAGGAATTCAAAGTGCTTCACATAGTGTTCGGGGTATAGTTATCAACTCGTTCAGAAGCGTGTCTAACACCCACTGGGGTGATGCATGGCTCACAATTGGTGCCAAAACATTCAGTGCACTCTGGCTATCGGCCTGGGGAGGGGAGGAGTGAAACGGTCTGACTGAGGACCTGGGATGATGGCCCGCAGCCACCAGTGCCATGGGATGCTTAGTGGCCACAGGAAGTCCGAACATGGTTTATGATCTCATCCGAAGGACGTTGCTCTTGACCGGACCGAGACCCGGCATTGGGGTTATTAGCTCAGCCAGAGGGATGAGCCCCCCTACTGGTTCTCCATCCCATGGATGGAGAACCAGCTAGCCTGGTCCATCTGACGGACCAGGCTAGCCCTGCTTAGCTGCCAAAGGAAACAGTGATGCTAAAACAAACCGTTGCTAATATTGCAGGAGAAAGCTTGAGAGGAACTGCCATGAAGGATGGGAGAAATGAGAGATGCACCAGCCCTTGAGGTTGTTGTTCCTGCCAAAGGTCAATAAAGTACTGATTAAACACTCTGACTACTTACTTACAATGTGATATCTCAGTTTCAGATTTGTATTATATTGGCAAAATTACAAAACTGTTACTTGTCATTATATGGGATGTAAATAAGTGCGAAAGGCACAATTCTGAAACATAAAATGGCCTATGCTAGCGCATAGGGCAGCTACAGATTCCCTCCACTTCTTTCTTTGGCCATCTTCTCCCCAGTCAATTCACTCTCAATGGTTCTTCACCTATATATTTGGGCCTACCGCATTTATGCTTTGCTTGGTTCAATAGTTGTCCTCCTCTCTGAACCGGTGATTCCTGTAGTCTGAGCGCAGGACCAATCCAGATCCAATGGTGTGGTGTGTTTTTTTATTCTGATGAGTCGCTCTTCGAAGATTGTTTTTTTTAATATTATTTATTTTTCATTTTTTTCTTATTGTCATTTCTGTCCATAGGACTGCAGTTATGTCCTGTAGTTGTCGATGTGCATGCGAGAGGAGGGCTGGACCGCGCCTTCCCATAGGGTTAGGAACTCTGGGGGCCCTTCACGTAGCATAATCATTTGTTTTATGGTTAGGAGATTTCTATGCGCCAGGTGTGTAGTGGTTATTTTTTTAGCGGGGGCACTGTGCATGACGTCATCAAAAATGAATCCTGCGTGCACGAGCACACATTCAGAAGAAGTTTGAGGTTTGTTACAAATATCTTTCCAAATTTGTATCCAAATATGAAAACTAGCTAATCTCAAATGTAAAAATCAACATGTTTAATAATAATGCTTCTTTCTCATTACCCCACGTATTACAACAATACGCATACCTTCAGGTCTAGACAAACACTACTCATGTCACCAAATGTGGCCTGTCAAAAACAACAGATGTTTATTGAACGTCATATTATTGCATTTATCAAAAATCACCTACAACACATTTATGGAGCAAATCCAAATAAACCGAAGCTTCTACCATCACCACGCTACCACCATTTAATTTGTAATTTGATGTAAATAGTGGAGGATGGCGCGTCCCCCGCCCGCTACACCCCTGCTTTGCGCCATGTACAACCCTCAGCAGGTCATGGTTTTGGGAGGGTTGATAAATGAATAGAGTTAAATACGGTAATAATCGGAGGAAATTGTACTTGGTATTTATTATTTATTTTTAAAAAGCAATTCATAGCTTGAAGGTGTTTGCTCCAAAGGTTAGAACAACTGAACCAAAAACGTGAGTCAATTATTTATGGCTACCAGATTCAGATTGCTATGCTACATCCAATGATTTCTCCTAAACCTCATTCCGCCACAGCCTGCCGTTCCACAACAAGGCTTTTTTATTTTTTACATCAATGCAACACATTTAGATGTTAACCACTGAAAAGCCATAGAAAGCCTAAGAGACAAAGTTAACAAAAGAACAGACTGCGCAAAATAAAATCATATTAGGCGAGTGCTGCTGTAGCAATGACAAAGTGCCGCCGAGGAGAGAGAGAGGGGAGGGTAGGGGGAGCGCGGGGGGAGAGAGGAAATGGTGGACGGGAGGTTATAAAGAGCATGTGGAGTGCTGCCCAGAGATAGTCAGATTGGCCCTGGAGCCGGGTCATTTGACATTAACCTAAATGCCAGTTACTCTCCCATGTGACTTAAGTTGATCCAAATGTAGGAGAAAATACAAATAAATACAAAATGTATATTTGGTCTCTTTGTCCCACACGCACAACGCACCAGACCGAGGCATTGGCATCGTCTCAACTAAGGCAAGCCGAGGAAGTTTTTGGGGTCTGGTCAAATGGATGTTGAAATATTCTTTAGAGAAGCTATATTTTTTTGGGCATTTTATAATAATAATTTGGCTTGAAAGAGATTGTATAAACACACCTTTTCATGGAAAGTAAGCTTCACCGCCTTCCTGAAGTTTGACTTATCTGTCTTCCTACCTTGTGACTCTTTTAAAAGCCAGATTGTTCAGCCTCCAGCTGATTAAAGTGATTAAAGAGAGTGGTGGCGATGGCACCTGCAACAGAGCAGTGTTATTTTTCATTTCATGTCATTTTAGAAGAGGGCACATTCAACACATTAACTAATTATTGAATGCTGCCGACAGCATGCCTACTGTGGACAAGGAAGAGATTGAACAGATGTTTACTCGATGTATCACATCTTCTACCAACTCTTACCTTAGATTGTTTCTCTATGATATTGAGCTGATGAGTTTGTATGGTGTAAGCTTTGTGTTACAGGTACAGCCTTGCACAGAAATAGAGGCCAAATTTAGAGCAAGAGACATTGTGTGATGAACCATGATAATATTTGTTACGTGGTGTCTGTGTTTGTGAGCTGTTTGACATTTGTTTGCTTGCTAGTCTGTTTTGCCGTGTGATACCTGTCCTGTTGACTTCCCTTTCTTCCCAGGGAAGGGGACTAGGTAAGCTGGGGTACGCTGTAGCTCCCAGGTAGATCACCTTGTCTAGAGACACTAGGTTAGCGGTGGATGCCACCTGTGTACGTTTTATTTTACAGTCGCTAGCTAGGCTAGGGGGTTCAGGGTTTTTGATATTTTCCTTCTAAGGAGCTCAGCTCTTTAGTAGTAGTTTTGTTTTGCTAAATTGCATTTATTTGGCTCCAACATCAGTCCCACTAGCCTACCCTTTGTGTGTGTCCCACAATAAATGTTTTTTTACTTTTCAGTTGTTGAGTTTCGATCTCTGGTTGTTGTGTAAGTATTTTTACCACTTAGAGCCTTTAAAGGAGCGAAACAATATGAATGAGTTGTTTGTGTTAATGCCCTCCCTTTGTGGGCCATTGTTCTTTCGTATGGAGGTTGACCGATTTTTCTAGTCGGCTGTTCATGTTTGATTGGTCGGAGTTGTGATCAAAGATCGGTATTGCAGGGTGCCCCGGTGGCTCACAGAGTAGAGCGCGTACCATTAACGTTTAGTCCTGCCCATGGGCCTTTGCTGCATGTCCTCCTCTCCATCTCCCATACCTTCCTTTCTATCTGAGCCACACCAGTCTCCTAGAGAGAACCTACTCTGCAGATGATACAGCCAGCGCTCTTATCATCACAGAAGAGGATGAACGTGTAGTGTTCAAACGCATCAACATCCGAAAAGCGGCCGGGTCAGACGGGTTACCTGGCCGGGTGTTCAAAGCATGTGTGGACCAGCAGGAAGGTGTATTCACAAACATTTTCAACCTCTCCCTCTCCACGGGCATGGTGCAAGCCTGCTTCAAGTCATCAGTAATCATTCAAGTACAAAAAAAGAGCAAAGTAATATGCCCAAACGACTGGCGCCCTGTTGCTCTCACCCCCATAGTGAGCAAATGCTTTGCAAAGCTCATCAAGGTGCTGATCTGCAGAATGCTGCCACCAGCCCTGGACCCCTACCAATTTGGCTATCGAAACAACAGATCGACAGACGACGCCATTGCCACAGCACTCCACTCAGCCCTCGCTCACCTCGACAAGAGGAACACCTATGTGAGGATGCAGTTTGTGGATTATAGTTCGGCATTTAACACAATAGTCCCCTCCAGACTCGACAGGAAGCTCAAGGACCTAGGCTTTGATCCCAGCCTATGCAACTGGATCCTTGACTTCCTGACGGATCGAAAACAGGTGGTGAAGATGGGTTCTAAGATCTCCGCCCCTCTGACCATCAGCACAGGAGCCCCCCAGGGCTGTGTCCTAAGCCCCCTCCTCTACTCCCTATACACCCACGACTGCGTGGCTACACACGGCTGCAATGCAGTGATCCAGTTTGCCGATGACACGACAGTGATCGGCCTGATCACTGATGGTGATGAGACGGCCTATAGGAGTGAGGTCGACTGTCTGGCTCAGTACAGCCAGGACAACCTCATTCTCGACACCGACAAAACCAAGGACTTCAGAAGGAAGAGACAGATTCAAGACCCCATCACCATCAATGGGTCTGCTGTGGAGAGGGTAGACAGCATTAAGTTCCTGGGGGTCCACATCACCAAAGACCACACCTGGGAGGTCCTCACACCAACCAGGTGGTGAAAAAAACCACAGAGGCGCCTATTTTACCTTAGACGGCTGAAAAAGTTTGATCCTGGGGGCCTTCTTCAGAGGCACAACGAAGAGCATATTGACTGGATGCATCACTGCCTGGTACGGGAACTGCACTGCCCAAAGCCGCAAAATGCTGTAAAGGGTAGTGTGGACAGCTGAGAGGATCAGCGGATGTGAGGTTCCCTCCATCCAGGAAACGTACAAGGCCCGATGTGTCAAGAAGGGCCTCCGAATCATTGGGGACCCCAGCCACCCCAACCAGAAACTGTTTGAGCTACTGACGTCAGGGAGGCGGTACCAAAGCCTAAGGGCCAAAACCCAGAGGATGACAAACAGTTTTTGCCCCAAGCAGTCAGGCCTCTGGAGAAACACACTACCCCCAAACCATCCACACGCACACCACAACAACAGACTGGTATTTAACCACATACTTGTCTATTGTATTTGCACAGCATTTATTTATTGCACAATAACACTACCTGTGGCTGCTACCACTACCACTACCACTTGAACCACTTATTATTATTGATGCTGCTACTTATTTTATATTTCTTACTTATTTTTTCTTATGTGTTTTTTATCTTTATTTATTTTATCTTGTATAGTTGCTGCTATGTGAATGTTGAGAAACAAAGCCTAATAATTGTACTCTTGTGTACTGTACAATAAGATGTAAGTGATTCTGATTCTGATTCTATCTAGTCTACCATAAAGCATAAAAATGCAAAAATAAATCTTAAAAGATAAAATAAAAAGATCACTATTTGGCCACCTCCATCTAGGCAACGTCCGACTGGTGTGTGTTAAGATGATAACATGACTTATTCTATTCAATTTACTTTTTGAGACCATTTTATTTCTTGGAGGCTGAGGTGGAAGTGGACAATGTCCATCACTCTGACTCCACAGTGCCTGTGTGATATGTGTGGCCTACACTTCTTTCCAGGATCTTCGAAGCGAGCTAGACAATGCAGCTGCGCATTCCAGCCATTTAAAGCAGGAAGACTTAAAGGATGTTATCCTTCACTTTTATCACCGCAGTGCTCCCATCAGCAACAGGAAAGAGTGCTGTGGCCTGCCCAATGGGCTAACTGGTTGTCAAGGGTCATCACTGATGTCAAAATCTCCTCTCATAAGTGGAAATAAGGTCCTGTCTTCAGCCAATGAGATCCCCCCTCAATAGGCCGCTCTGATGTATTGGAAGAGACTTTGTTTTGCTATTTTTGCAAGAAATGTACCCAAACATTACTAAAAAACATAACAATTTAAAAAATGTAAATACAAACTTCATAATAAATACTGAATTGTTTGAATTGGTGTTTCTCACAAGTTCAGGGATCCTGTGTGTATCCTCTGTTATTTATGTCTAGGTGTCTACCAAACATAGCAGCAGTAGATGTATTCCAAAACAAGATCCAGAATATGCTACACAAGAAAAATCTGACGATGAACAGAGCAATGTGAATAATACACTACGTCACAGGAGTTCAATGGATACATATTCTCAGAGGAACGCTTCTCAGCCCACCCAAAGCAGAGGTGATCACATTTCTTCCTCAGAATCAGAGTGAAGTAAGTAAGTACTTACTTCTGAGTCTTCTTCGAATGAGGAACTCATTAAAATGTAACCCGATCTCCTTGGTGAGCTCACCAAGAAGGAGACCGATTGGATAACAGTTGTCCTTAACATGCTCAAAGAAAGAATCATAAGCATCCAGGGATGAGATACTTTCATCCAGACCGCGGTACGGACATCCTTGTGGAAGCCAGCCCAGTCGGGACAGGTGTGATCCTTGCCCAGAAAACCAAAAAATACCTTCACAACGCAAGGTGGCATTTTCAGGAAGAGCACTTAGTTGAACAGAAGTACTCCAAGAAAGAAAGAGAAGCTCTTAGCCATTGCATGCAGCTGCAAACATGTTCCCCTGCCAGAATTGAAAATGGACTCAATGCAGCCTTACATTCAAATTGAAAAACTGTTATGTTGACTATGCTTAGACATCCATGAAGGCTTAGTTAATCAATGACCACAGATGAATTTGACAGAAAAATACATGTATACTTTTGAATTACGAATAGGCCTACAGTAAATAAAAAAAATAAAAAAGACCCTCCAGGAAGTCAAGCCAGAGACATCCGATGATCCAGTATTACAGCACTTCATTACAGTATTTCATTCAAGCCACTGGGAAAGTGTTGAAAACATTTAACAATGTCAGAGATCATCTAGATGCTCAGAGTCTAATAGAAGGAAGTCTTGTTCTCAGAGGAATCCGACTGTCAAGAGCACTCAACTTTGCTCATAAAGGATTCGGGGGCTTGTAAAGACTATAACAAGGAACAAGTTTAGTTTCTACAATGTACAACAGGGACCATGGTAGAACATCTCAGTAGACATCTGTGAACCTTCCCCATCAGGTGACCTACAGATTCCCCTTTGTGGAGCAAACATCATCCACATCAACCAGCAAAGGGATTCCTGTGAGGTATTACCTCTTCTGAACAGTAGGAGGCAGCATAGTAGTAGGAACAGTAGGAGGCCGCGTCTTTAAAATGATCCCGACAACTAGCGAATGTACTGGGTGGGGCCCACGGGGTCTGGATGTAAGGGAAGAAGTAGAAGCAATACGAGCCCTCAACAGTATAACGCCCAACCCAAAGAAATGCAAGCGCTAAATTCAGCTAATACGAGGTTGCTTGTTTTGAAGATGTTTGAATGAAAAGATTACCTAGGGCCCCGTTTGTTTCTTGACTGAATGATGATTGCCATGGACCTGCACTCTTTTGACTACAGTTTGAGTTAATGTGTGAAACTTAAATTCTGACCAATCTAATATTTTATTTATAAATAAAATATTAGATTGCTTCTCAGTGAATGTCTTTATTTTATTTATTATAAATAATAAATAAAATAAAGACATTCACTGAGAAGCAATTACCCAAATCATCTGTTGCCCTGACACAAACAGGGTCAGGGATAATTTTCTAATATAGATGAAATGTCCTCCCGCCGGATGCGTTTTCAGAGCTCGGAAATATGACAATTTTCTCACTCTCAATTTCTGAACAGTACTCTAAACGGCAGTCTATCGCGGCTGTGCTGTAAAAATAATTGCTAATCGTTTCTTTCTTAATGTCATTATAATGTAAATGAATGTGTCAGTGAGAATGAACTACTGTGGGTCGTGAACTCCCAGCTCCATTTTCACATCAGCGCATTAATTAACACAATAGCAGAAGACAGCAGGCTCTCTGCGTCGCATAACAAATTGTCTTACCGATCTACAGATCCTGAATGTGTATCCACTCCACAAAAAACGAGTTATTTTATTGTTATTCTTATTGTTGCCTGTACGGCACCCTCAAGGCTATTGTGCCACATTTTAGAAACGTAAATGATTTGTGTTAGAGCCTGTGAATTAAATACATTTGACAGCTTTAACAAAGTTTCTCTGGCGGTCAGGAATTCCAATGTTTGCTACGTCTTTTTTTATTTTTGTGTTTCTTTGTTTGTCAGTGGCTACATACTCAGCTAGTCCTGTAAAAACAAATAGATCTAATTTACTTCAATATAAACAATTCATTACAGGTCAGACCAAGTCAAGCAGCTATAGGTAAAGATGAGCTTTGACATGATGTCAAGATAAACTCACTGAGCTACATTCCAAGCCCATCAATTCCGCCATGATTTCAAGCAAATATAAACAGCAAGAAAATCAATCTCATCTTCAGACTGGACAGCATCAACCAGTTTTAGGTATATAATTTGGCCAAATCCATCTATCATACCCCTCAGACCTGGACATTGTGAGGGTTACACCGTTTTTTGCCTTTCATATTGTTCAATACATATGTAAACATTTATTGTAAAATTAAATTATTTCCTATATTATAGCTGTTAGCTATAGCTGTCTGTTTATGCATACAAATAAGATAAAAAATAATTATATTTCTGGGGATTTGAGATTCAGCCTGTGCAGAAAGTATGACGGACTATAATTGTGAATAACGATTGGAAATAATTCCATCAGAACTGTCAATTGATGTGAGGATGTCAATTGTTTACTTATATAAATATATAAATATAATTTGACATTTTAGCGCTTGCATTTCTTTGGGTTGGGCGTTATACTGTTGAGGGCTTTGTAACCAGCATCAAACTTGGAAATGTTACTTAAAAAAGGAAAATACATTTGAACAATCACATTTTAATAATGATTTCCTCCCCCCCCCCAGTAATTTTAGAAGCTACATCTGTCCAAACACTCGGTAACGCTTTATATTAAGGTCTTTGTAATAAGCCTTAGTGAATATGTAATATAAGACCTTATTATATGCTTATTAACATTAATTTCTGTTAATAAGAGTATCAATAAATGTTAATAATAACATAATAAACATGTTTATTATGAGATTGCACGACTTTTACAAGCACTTATAAGAAACTTGTCAACTATTTATTGATTACTTTATAACATTAATAATGGTCTTACGAGTTTCTTATAGTTGTTAATAAACGCAATGCATTAACGCATTACAAACCCATTTATTGAGTCTCTCTAACTTACCTATTATGTCATTGTTAAACCCCTACTAAGCATTTTTTATTCTTATTAAAGTTAATAAGTCCTTTATTAAACTGCTAATCATGCATTTTGCAGGTACGGAATCTAAAGCGGGAACCATGCTTATAAAGGTTAATAAGTCCGTTATTAAACTGCTAATCATACATTTTGCAGGTAAAGGGATCTAAAGCGGGAATGATGCTTATTAAGGTTAATTAGTCCTTTAATATACACTTATTAACAGTTAATGTCTATATGTTATCAAGGTTGATAAAAGGAAAAATAAAAAATACGTATACTGTCATTACAATGTTATGGCAGTGAAGCACAAAAACACACTTTAAAACAGCTCTTTTGAAAAATAAATAAAAAAAAAGTAAAAACTTCAGAATGTATTCTTGAACATCAACATTTTAAAAAGGCTGGTCTTCCTTGTTACTGTATAAAGAAACATAAAGAACATTGACCACATTAAACAGTTAGCAGACAGGTTACAATAAGCATTAAGCCGTTTAGACATGGATTCATGACACAACTGTTAGAATTAGACACGTTTGTTTACCTAGTTTCAAATAATAGCATAGGCTAAACGTTAGCTCAAATGTAGCACGCCAAAGCCTCTGAACGAAAGTAATGTAAGCCAAAAAAGTTTAGCAAACAGCAAACAGCTAGCAAACATACTAGCATTACATTCTTAAAGGTCCCATGGCATGCTACTTCATGGATGCTTTAATATAGATATTAGTGGGCAACTAACACATTATTTGAAGACGTTCCCGAAATTCAGCCGCGGTACAGCTTGCAGCTGCAGCTTGCGGAACAATGTGCTGTTTACAGTGGATGTATCGCAATGGAGAGGCGCACACAGCCTTTGGCCGTGTTCTATTAATATTCGGGAGTCCAGGAGCTCTATATCTAAATAATCATCAGATTATGCATAGATACCTTCTGGTCCATCCGAAGGACTTCGAGCTGGCCCCTTAGAACCTCCGCCAGGTCTTCCAGGCCATTCGGGGGGCAGGGCTGCGCCTACACCCCAAAAAGTGCAACCTGCTGCAGTGCGAGACCAGGTTCCTGGGCCATGTGATGGGGCCAGAAGGCGTGGCTACGGACCCTGCCAAGGTGGAGGCGGTAAGGAACTGGCCCATGCCCCGAAATGTCAGTGAGGTGCGCAGCTTCCTTGGGCTCGCCTCATACTATTGACGGTTCATCCGCAACTTTGCATCAACTGCCACCCCCCTACACCGGCTCACGGACAAGGGGAGGATGTTCAGCTGGGCGGACGACTGTGTAGCCGCCTTTGCCCAGCTCCGTGCTGCTCTGACAACCGCACCCATCCTGGCCCTTCCTGACCCTGGTCGCAGCCTCATAGTGGACATGGATGCCAGTGACGTGGGACTGGGGGCAGTCCTGTCGCAGGAGGGAGCAGGGGGCGAGAGGGTTCAGGCTTACTACAGATGCTCCTTGTCTCGCCCCGAGCACAACTACTGCGTCACCTGACCTGGTTGCTCAGCTTCAAGGAGCCCGAGGGTCAGGTGGCCCGGTGCATCGAGGCCCTACACGACTACGATTTTACACCCGACACCAAGCCTGGGGTCTGCACAGCAATGCAAATGCCCTGTCCAAACGCCCCTGTGAGGGCTGCAGACACTGTGAACCACAGGAGGAGCGAGATGGAGCTACTCTCCAGGTAGCTGCCACAGGACAGGACGGGCCAGATGAAGGTTGGCTGACTGCAATGGAAGACCAGGAGTGGCAGGCGGCACAGGACATTAACCCCACACCTGCCAGGGTGGGACAGTGGGTTGACAACCAGGCACGCCCCTTCAAGCAAGCTGTCTCTGCCTTGTCCGTGGAAACCAAGACCTACTACTCAGAGTGGGCCACCTTGGCACGGCATAATGGACTGCTTTACAGGGTCTGGCGTGCACCAGGCTGGGGGTGAGATGTGTGGTGTGAGTTCCTAGTGCCCAAGGACTGGCACCAATGGGTGTTACATGCGGTTCACGGTTTGGTGGGGGCAGGACATTGTGAGGGTTACACAGTTTTTTGCCTTTCATATTGTTCAATACATATGTAAACATTTATTGTAAAATTAAATTATTTCCTATATTATAGCTGTTAGCTATAGCTGTCTGTTTATGCATACAAATAACATAAAAAATAATTATATTTCGGGGGATTTGAGATTCAGCCTGTGCTGAATCTCAATTCAACAAGCTGCGCCAACGTTTTTACTGGCCTGGTTGCAGGAAGGACACAGCGCTTTTCGTTCACTGCTGTGACTCCTGCACTGCTGAGAAGGGGCCGACTTGACGTTCCCATACCCCTTTGCAGCAATACCAGGTGGGGGCCTGTTGGGAAAAATAACCTGCTGAGTACATCACATGTACATTATAAATATAGCTAACTCCTACCCTAGCCTGATGAGCACATCACATGGACACATTATAATATAGTCAACTCTTGCTCTAACCCAACAACACAAACATGATAATATATAGTCAGGTCAAGGCCGGAGCTGAAGGCCCCATCTCCCAGGCAGGCAGATGGTGGACACTCAGACAATGCACCAGTCATCCTCAAGAACGGGAAAGCCACATTAATTTATCACACAGGAGACACCTCGAAGCTCTCCCCCACTAGAAGGAACACATGCAGATACTAGGGGCCTGAGAGCCACATTAAATTATCACACACGAGACACTTCGGGGGGGGGCACTCCCCCGTTTTAATTTATCACACCAGAGACACGAGGAACTCTCCCCGTTACGAAGCTCTCTCAGGGCCTGGGAGCCAAAACACACAGAACCGCACACACCTCAAACGCACACACCTCATCGAGAGGAGGATACAGCATAAGACTGCATCACACAGGGACTCTTCACCTTCTTCTGAAGCAGACCTTCCACGGAGACGAAGCTCCAGACGAACCATCAGCGCTGATTAGGGACTTAGACATATTCGATCTCTCACGCTTTATGACTCTGTATAACCGTTGCCACTTTACTTAATAAATCCAAGGTCCTCGTGCCGATAGACTTTATTACCTCTCCGTCTCATTTTATCTGGTCCAGTAGCTAGACAGACCGTTTTTCCCAACAATTTGGTGGCCCACGACGTGATTTTTTCTGAATTGAACACGCAACTGGGAAACGAGAGACGGAGAGCGGCACGACCTCGGGACCCCGGAGCACCGGACCGGTTCCTGCAGTCTCACCTCGGGCCCAACAAAAGGTAGGCAGAACCTGTTGATAAAATCCAAACTCTGCATAGTTATATAGGAATCACATTAGGAGGTGAGACTGTGAGAGCGGTTCGCTACGGGATATCTCGTGGGGACGAATAGGACTGCATCCCAGCATTTCCCCATAAACCCGATTGACCCTGAACGCGTGACACATCGAATATCGGCTCGTTGCATGGTGAAAGAATACCCTCGAGACCATAGGGCCTATAAGAATCGGGCATAGTGATACAAGACTACCGATGGCCAAGTAATGGATGTGTAATAAATACACCTATGTCTAAAGGGGGTTAGAGTCCCTCAGGGGGGGGGGTTAGAGTCCCCACCTATGTCTTAAAGGGGGTTAGAGTCCCTCGGGGGGGGGGGGGGGTTAGAGTCCCCACCTATGTCTTAAAGGGGGTTAGAGTCCCTCGGGGGGGGGGGGGGGGGGGGGTTAGAGTCCCCACCTATGTCTTAAAGGGGGTTAGAGTCCCTCGGGGGGGGGGGGGTTAGAGTCCCCACCTATGTCTTAAAGGGGGTTAGAGTCCCTCGGGGGGGGGGGGGGGGGGGGGGTTAGAGTCCCCTTCTTTGTTTGTGTATTAAATAATTCTATGTGGTAAGAAGGTTAGAGTCCTTTATCAGGGTTAGAGTCCCTTTGCAGAGGAAACGGTGCCTAGGGCACGAGTGACACACAGAGAGACAGTGGGTGTATGCGCGTGAGAGAGAGAGAAAGGCTGTGAGCGACTCTGTGTGTGCGCGGGTACGCAAGAGGCGATGTTTTTGTGTATGCGTTTAGAGGAGACAGAGTGAGAAAGGCTGTGTGCGTCTCTGTGCGCGTGTACGCAAGAGGTGATGTTTCTGTGTGTGCGTTTGGAGGAGACAGAATGAGAAAGGTCTGTTTAGGTGTGTGTGTGTGTGTGTGTGTGTGTTTGTGTGAGAGGGAGCGAGAGAGATAGCAAGGAGAGATAGCAAGGAGAGCTAAAGTCGAAGGACGATCGAGAGGGACCATTTTCCCTCTAGACAGTTGGAGGTAGCGATAGAGTGCGTGTTTTTCTAACAATGAACGGTTGTTTCAGGACCACGAGAAGGGGCTCTGTATGGTTTTCAGGCCCAGAGTGTAATCCCCTTTCCCATATGTGTAGTCCTCCCATTTGAGGTCCCCGTCCACCATATTTGAAGTCCTCTACTCCACCTCATGTTGTAGTTCCCCTCCCTAAAATTGTATGGAAGTTAGAACCTGTGAGGGTGTTTTGGTTCGGCCTGACGAGGCCTGTACCAATTTCGGTGGTCAGCTTCTAGTTTTGTGTATATAGAAATTTGGAAAGGGGGAGCAGTATTAAGTTATATATAATAAAGTGAAAAGTTATTTGTGAATGAAGGGACAGAAGGATCTTTTTGTGTGTGAGAGATAGTTATTAGGCCTTGTTCCATGATGGAGAGTTGAGGATGTTGCATTCCAGGCTTATCTGTTAACGGTCCTAGCTGCTGCTTGACCCTAAGGGGAGCGAGGAAGGGTGAGAGAGAGAGAACACATTTCCCCCCCCATTTGTCGAGCTACACCATTCAGGCAGTACAGAGAGACACACTAACACACAGTACAGCGAAAGGAAATAGAGTGCGTTCAACTGAAAGCGTGTGGTGGCCATACGCCATAAAATACCACATATCCAAGGAATGCAGGTAGAGCTCTGGTGAGTTTTCAGGCTTTGATAAATTTGTAGTTCCCTGTCTGCCATGTTTGAAGTTCCTTGTAGTCTCTGTCCATAGGTTTCACCTGAACAACCCCTCTGCTGGCCGAGAAAAGGAACTACCCATGGTTTCTCTCACACCCAGCCCCCAGAGCACACTCGCTTTCAAGGCGTTATGGCCGCACCCAACGTGGGAGGGAGACACGCAGAGAGAGAGAGAAGCCACATTCCACCCTTATCTGTTGTCTTGCACCAAACAGCACCCCGTACTGAGGAGGGAGAGAGAGCGTGTTCTCCCGAAGGAGGGAGAGAGTCACAGGGAGACACGCAGCGGATATTCACATTATGGCTAATTAGTTTTTCTTTAAGTTTAGTTTTAGTTTTGTTTTTTATTAAGGATGATGAACATCCTGACACAGTTACCATTCAGGATGAAGAACTTCAAAGTTCATGAGGAGGTTATAAGGACAATAACGTTGATACTTTAATAGGACAACAGTGATGATAATCTAATGCAATTGGACTAAAGAAGGTGTTGCTATTAACTAAGTGATTCATATTATTTTCACACAGGAAAGAATAATTGAATAAATATGGATATGATAAAGAAGGAGTATAATAATAAAATAAAATAAAGTAATCTTGATAAACTGTACAAGTAGGACTACACCTATTAAAATATGGGGTGTATCTCTTTGGTCAAGGATGACAGGTGGATTGAAGCCACATCTGCTGGGAAGGGGTCCTACATGCTATGTTGTCAATTTGGATTCGGAAGTAGTGGGTTTACCTTTCAAATGCCACTACTGCTGCTGCAACACTTTAATAATTGTAACTCTGATAAATGACTTTTTGTTTTATAGTTTCCCTGAGGTGTATTCATTACGCACACACACTTGGCTGCATAGGGCAGATGGGGCTGAAGACTCTGTCTCCATCCCTCCACTTTGCGATCTATACCACCATATAGGTGGGGATTGATTGTATCCCAAGTATGGCATCCTGCAGCGAGCCAGTATGGAAGGCTGGTTAGCCAACGACGGGTAAGATCCCACCTTGACACCCGGGACGACCTAAGGCAGGCACAGTCACGATTACTTGGCAGAGTCGCTGTGGGCACTGGCTCACTTGATCATGAAGTGACGAGCTGCAACAATCATGTGAAGTCCCGTCTGGGGTGTAGGGTGGAGGAGGAACAGGAGTCAGATATGTCAGCTCTGGCAGCAGAGGTGGTCTTGGAACGGGGCATGTCGCGTTTTATTTTATTTTACCTTTGTGGTATAGAAGGCCACTAACGCATGTACGTTTTTCGGTTTAGTGCATGACTTTGGAACAGCGTGGTCTCCGGCGGCTGATGGTAAACCCACCCATATTGGGCTTTGGTTTTGGACATACTGGTTTCGATTTCCCTTCCCAAAAGATTGGTTTTAGTTTGCTGATGGTTAAGGTTAGACGTTTCAACGTTGGTTGCACCAACGGCGTTCTTAGATTTGCTTATCATTTAATGTGCATGGTTTTGACCATTGCCCAAGGGGGGAGGTATTGAGGAGAATTAAAAAAAAAATATATATATATATATAAAAAAAATAATATAATAATAATAATAATAATAATAATAATAATAATAATAATAATAATAATAATAATAAAAAAATTAGAACACAAGGTTTTTTCTTCACCATACTTGCAAACAAACAAAAAAAAAACACAGTGTTCAACAGATGGGTAGAAGCAGTCCCATCAAAAGACCAAAGTGCGGCTACAGTAATCAAGTTTTGGACTAGAGCAGTCATGACAAGGTTTGGAATTCCGTCAGAAATAAGCTCAGACAAAACGTTTATTCAGAGAACACTCAAGTGATTCAACATTTGCATGTCGAATAAAGACTAGTCTGTGTCTACAATCCTCAGACCACAAGGTATGGTGGAGAGAGGAATGGGACGCTTGAGACAAAGATTAACAAAGTTAAATTAGAGTACTAAATTAAAGGACTAATGCACTACGACTGACACTAATGAGTTATCGCATGAAAACTAACAGAACGACGCATCTAACCCGCATGAAATGCTTAAGGGTCGACCCATGCCTTCACTTAACATTTGAGGGTCCCAAAAGGGACTTCCATTAGAGTAATTAGAAATAGAATTAAGGAAAATATGTTTGAACATCTAACTGTTGTACATAAGTTTGTAATTCCAGCAAGAGAAACACAAAGTTCCAGGGCCAGAGGAGGAGCCAGATGCAGACACGCCCGGAGCCGACGAACTACCCAAGAATGATGCAATCAAATTTTGGCAGGGTTTGAATCAGTCCTGTTTTGGTGGTCCACTATTAACAAAAATGTTGATTGGATAAATAATATATACTATAATCAGCAACGTTTTGTCAATTTTTCCACGGATAAGGTCAAGGGACTATATAGATATAGATATGCTATTGGCAGAGCACGGAGGGGTGTGTGGGATGATGAAGACGACATGTTGTACTTTTATCCCCAATAACACAGCACCGGATGGGTCGGTGGCCAGGGTGCTGGCAGGGTTACAGTCCCTCAGATTAGAGTTGGCAGAGAGCTCCGGCATTAATGACCCCTTCACAGGATGGATGGAGAGCCCAATGAGCGATGGGCGCTACAGGTGCAGCAGGTGCCATCCAAGCTTACCTGGGGATCGAGTATACACCGGAGAGTTTGGACGAGGGACCGCCAGAGGGGCCCGACCTGATCCGGCTGGAGAACAAGATGGAGCTCGGGGATACACACGGGCGAGATTCCAGGGGCCTTGATTGCCCGTTTATCAGATGAGGTCCTGAGCGCAGTTGAATAAAAGGGTCTAATGCTCAGGTGGCGCCTTGCGACCACCTGCCCGTGATGACGCTCAGGACTATTCCGTGGTTTCAGTTGTTCCCGTGCCCCGGGCCTACCCTGAATACCCCATGCGTGTGATTGCTTATTGTTACACGACCAGTTAACTCCTCCTCACATCCTTAGTGTGTGGTCATCTAGGGATGGGTTGAGGGGGATTGCCATTCGTTGTTTACCTCATATCTTTCTGATATTATTATTATTATTTAGGGACACGTTTCATGGTTACATTTCTTTCCTGTGATTGTTATTGTGTAGTGTTTGTGTGATTGTTGCATTTTGTTTATATCATTATTGTTTACTGTTAGTTTTGTTGTTGCATTTTGTTGTTGTTGTTATGGTTTGGTGTTGGTTTTGTTGTGTATCATCTGCTGCCAGTATTGTTGGTATTGTCTGCTCGCGATGTAAGGCCGGGGTGGATGCCACCCCTAGGTGGGGTGTGTATGGCATACCCATGTCTGAAGCATGGGTAGCGTTTCTCCCACGTGGTTCCCCATACACCCGGTCCAGCGAGTTGTTTTAGTCCCATGCTCATGGTTGTTTGTTTTTATGGTCATTTTGCCTTCTTTCTGTTATTTCTAATGGTGTTATAATGGTAGTCCCGTGCTGGAGTCCTATCCCTCGTACCCCAAATGAGTAAAAGTCGTCTTGCGACGACTTGAGGGGGATATGTTGGGAAAAATAACCTGCTGAGTACATCACATGTACATTATAAATATAGCTAACTCCTACCCTAGCCTGATGAGCACATCACATGGACACATTATAATATAGTCAACTCTTGCTCTAACCCAACAACACAAACATGATAATATATAGTCAGGTCAAGGCCGGAGCTGAAGGCCCCATCTCCCAGGCAGGCAGATGGTGGACACTCAGACAATGCACCAGTCATCCTCAAGAACGGGAAAGCCACATTAATTTATCACACAGGAGACACCTCGAAGCTCTCCCCCACTAGAAGGAACACATGCAGATACTAGGGGCCTGAGAGCCACATTAAATTATCACACACGAGACACTTCGGGGGGGGCACTCCCCCGTTTTAATTTATCACACCAGAGACACGAGGAACTCTCCCCGTTACGAAGCTCTCTCAGGGCCTGGGAGCCAAAACACACAGAACCGCACACACCTCAAACGCACACACCTCATCGAGAGGAGGATACAGCATAAGACTGCATCACACAGGGACTCTTCACCTTCTTCTGAAGCAGACCTTCCACGGAGGCGAAGCTCCAGACGAACCATCAGCGCTGATTAGGGACTTAGACATATTCGATCTCTCACGCTTTATGACTCTGTATAACCGTTGCCACTTTACTTAATAAATCCAAGGTCCTCGTGCCGATAGACTTTATTACCTCTCCGTCTCATTTTATCTGGTCCAGTAGCTAGACAGACCGTTTTTCCCAACAGGCCCCCATGAAGCGGGTTGAGGTGGACATCCTGGGCCAATTCCCCTCCACCGACAGCGGGAACCGCTACATCCTCGTGGCCATGGACTATTTCACTAAGTGGCCGACCAGAGTGCGGTGACCACAGACGAGCGCCTGGTGTGTGAGATGTCCTGTGGGTTCGGGGCACCTCAGGAAATGCACAGCGATCAGGGGCTGAACTTTGAGGCTCAAGTCTCTGCTGAGGTGTGCAAACGAATGGGGGTAAGCAAGACCAGGACGGGGCCCCTCCGACCCCAGAGCGATGTGCTAATGGAGAGGTTCAACCGGACGCTTGCCACGCAACTGGCTATCATCACCTCACGACACCAGCGAGACTGGGACCGCCACCTACCCCTTGTCCTGTGGGCTTATCGCTCAGCGGTGCAAGAGAGCACTAGGTGCACACCAGCTGCACTTATGTTCGGCAGAGAGCTATGGACGCCTGTGGACATAGTCTTTGGCGCCCCTCCCGGCACTGATCTCCCCAAGATACCGCCCGCTACCAGCTGCCCGCTGCCGGGCGATGGTGCTACGCGGCTGTGGTGCCTCCCGGCAGCGGGTGGCGGGGCTCAACGATGGCTGAGGTAACCCCCACTAGATTCTCGTTGTGGATATACGAGAGACGTCAGAGAACCAACGTGTTATGCGCCATAACACCAACGTTAGAATGGTTATCCAAGTAACAAAGAAGTGTACTACACTTGCATTACAGTGTGTGTAATCACACACACACACACACATATTTGGCGCTCGCGAGGTCGTACCTTATTGTCTCATTGGCGGGCCAAATTCTCTGGGCGGGCAAGGCAGAGAAAGGGGAGGTAGCTTGGCCGCTTATGACGACATATGGGGCCACATTCCAAATCAGCGCGCTTGAGCTTAAATTTTTTCAAAGGCGAGCAGGATACCTAGTCCTCGTTTTACACCGAATGCAAGTTTTAGCCACATCACACCATAGGCAGGCTAGGGGAACACATATTAATGTTAGAAAACCTCATAAAGTGAGATTTTCTGGAGAGTCATCCTCCAGTTCTGACCTCTTCCTCTTATCCATGTTTTCTGTGCTTGTTCCTGTCTTTTGTCTGTCAGCTGTTGGTCTGGGGTGCTCGTGCCGACGATTCTGACATGTTCTCCAAACATAAAAAATGCTTATTAAAGTTTTAACAATGACATAATATGTAAGTTAGTAAGACTCAATAAATGGGTTTGTAATGCTTTTATTAACAACAATAAGAAACTCATAAGACTATTATTAATATTATGAAGCAATCAATAAATAGTTAACACGTTTCTTATAAGTGCTTATAAAAGTCTTATAACATCACAATAAACATGTTTATTATGTTATTATTAACACTTATAGATAGTCTTAATAACACTAATTAATGTTAATAAGCATATGATAAGTGTCTTATTACCTATTTCTACTTATTTTCTACTTATTTTATGCATTTCTTTTTTAGTCAAGACCTGTGTATCCCTGGGCCCCTTTCAACAACTGTCCTGCCCAACCCTGACTTCTGCAAATGTAGAGCGCTTTGGGTCAACTCCTGTTGTCTTTACATGTGCTATATAAATAAAAGTGACTTGACTTGACTATTAACAAAGGCTTATTACAAGGACCTTAATATAAAGCGTTACCAAACACTCCTAGAGAATGGTGTGATCCTAGTGTTGCACTAGGTCTTACCCTGCAGTGCATTGTGTAGCGCCTGCCTTCGGACACATGAACAACTTTGAGCAGGACCAGCCACGCCGGACGGGAGGACATACAATACAAGATACAAGATCGTTTATTGTCATATACACAATGGAAACATAGTTTGCACTGGGCAATGAAATTCTTAATTTGTAAGTTCCCTTTACACAAAATATCATTAAATAAGGTAGGTAAATAAACTAAACTACTAGAAATATCTGTACAAAGAGCAGAATTTAGTTAAACAAAAACAGTTAAATACAAGGTGCTGTTTAGCATGTGCAATGTTCGCATACAGCAGAAGGCCCTGAAATGCATTGAAATATAGAAGTTTTTGAATATATACATTGGATATTGAATATTATTAGTAGCTAAGTACATAGTGCAAATGAAGCTCACAGATGAAAATAAATACAGTTCACAGTATTGAATATAGTGCAAATACAGGGTGTCATCAGTGTTTGAGAGAGTCATTCAGCAGCCTGATGGCCTGTGGATAAAAATTGTTTTAAGTCTTGTTGTTCTGGCTTTCATGCTCCTGTAGCGTCTGCCAGATGGTAGCAGGGTGAACAGTGTGTGCTGGGGGTGTGTAGTGTCCTTGGTGATGTGGTGTGCCCTCTTTGTAACCCGGGTGTTGTAAATGTCTTGAAGTGATGGGAATGCTGCTCCACAGATGTATTGTGCAGTTTTAATCACACGTTGGAGAACCTTCCTTTCCTGTACCGTGCAGTTTCCAAACCATACTGTGACGGAGTTGCTCAGGAGGCTCTCCACTGTACACCCGTAGAAGTTGCTGAGGAGTTTGGATTACAGTCCAAATTTCCTCAGCTTTCTTAAGAAGTACAGCCGCTGCTGTGTCTTCTTGGCAATGTGCTGGGTGTTATGAGACCAGGAGAGGTCCTTGCTGATGTAGGTGCCGAGGAATTTAAAGGTTTTCACCCTCTCTACCTGAGTCTCGCCGATGTGTAATGGACTGTGCTGGTCTCTCCTCTTCCTTGGGTCGATAATCAACTCCTTAGTCTTCTCTGTGTTTAAGGAGAGATTATTTGTGTGGCACCAGGACACCAGCTGAGCCACCTCCTCCCTGTAGTCTGTCTCCACCCCACCAGTGATCAGTCCGATGACTGTTGTGTCATCCGCAAACTTGATGATGGTGATGTTGCGCTGGGTGGAGGCACAGTCGTAGGTGAAGAGGGTGTATAGCAGCGGACTCAGCACACAGCCCTGGGGGGTCCCTGTGCTCACCGTCCTTGGGCCTGATGACCGGGTACCAACTCTGACTGTCTGGGGTCTGTCTGTGAGGAAATCCAGCAGCCAGCTGCAGAGGGAAGGTGTCAGTCCCAGAATGAGGAGCTTCTCAGCCAGTCTGGTTGGGAGGACCGTGTTGAATGCTGAGCTGTAGTCGATAAACAGCATTCGAACATACGTGTCCTTGTTCTCCAGATGTGTGAGAGCTGTGTGGGATGGCGGTGTTTACTGTGTCAGTGGACCGGTTCCGATGGTACGCAAACTGTAGGGGGTCCAGGGTGACCGGGATGGTCTTTTTAATGTGGGACATGATTATCCTCTCAAAACACTTCATCCCAATTGAAGTGAGTGCGATGGGATGGTAGTCATTTAGGCAGGTTATGGTGTTATTCTCAGGGAGGGGCACAATGGTGGTGGTTTTGTGTTGATGAAGTGTTGATGGCCGTATATTCCCCCCAGTGCTCTGAACGGCTGGCTTTGCACTTTGTCTAATTTGCAAAATTCAATTTCACAACACATTCACTCTTTGAGAACTGCTATACTCCTTCCTGTTGTACACCCCCACGTACACATATACACACAAAATGACACAAACAAGACAATCTATCTCATTTTAATTAGAAATGACCTTGTTTTCGTATTCTTTAAATCATATTCCTTCCATTGAACCCACTCCCTGCTCGCTATTTCACAAACAAGTCGAATGGTCGAAAACGTTATTTGCTCCTGGGTTTCTGGCAAGACTGCGAAAGGAGTGAAGAATGAGAACACAAACATACACACACAAAGACACGCAGCATTCGTCCTAAATCAATACTGGCTGTGGAACGCAGGGCAAGGAGCATATGTTATTGGTAAACAGCATGATACGCCAGCTGTGCTGCTACTGTGAGTGTGTGTGTGTGTGTGTGTGAACTAGTGTGGTTTCCTTCCAAGGGCGGGATATGAGATTACTCTATTACAGCAGCCTAGGTGAGAGCAGAACAAATTGGCCCTTTGACAGATTTGTCAGCGCACCGGAGCATGATGCTGCCACTCATACAGTTCTCCACACGGCCTTCTCTGTTTGCAACCATGATATTGTTTCATTAAATAGGTTGACTTGAGTGAGCAAGTGTCCGCAGCCAGGCAGGTGGCTCAAATACACACAAAGCACGCTGCTCTATCTAAAGCCCCAGGGGTGTCAAACGTACGGCCCGCGGGCCGGATCAGGCCCGCGAACGGGTTTAATCCGGCCCGCGAGATGATTTTGTGAAGTACAGTATTGTAAAAAAAAAAAAAAAAAAAAAAAAAAAAAATTATAAAAATCCTTCCTAGCATTACATGGATTGCATTGACTGCCACTGATTAATTTGTTGTACATTGAACTACTGGACAATTGTGTGTAACTGGAAGTTAACGTAAAATGATCTGCTATTTTTCAATGAAGGAAACTGCTGTTCTTAATGTGTCCACTAGAAGTCGCAATAGCAATTATGTTAAGCAAGCAAACTTTATACCGGGGCTGAGCAGGGAGCAAGTATAAACAGGTAGTGCAGCTAGCCCGGAGCTACCTTGTCGTTTTGCCTTATACTTTCAACATTATGCGCTTTGGCACTCTCATTGCCCCAAAATGTCTCTGTCGAAAAGTGGACACAGAGTGCAGTGTTTTCTAAGAAAAATGGTCATCGTCCTTTTTATTCACGGAAGTAAATGGGAAACCTGTGTTTGGTGTGCTCACAGCATGTTTAATTTTACATAATTATGCCATATTTTTACCGGTCCGGCCCACTTGGGAATAGATTATACTCCATGTGGCCCCTGAGCTAAAATGAGTTTGACACCCCTGCCCTAGACAGTCTCAGAGTAAGATGAAAGACGGGACAAACTAACCAATGGTTAGGGTTAGGGTTAGTGTTTTTTTGCCCTTTTTAGATTTGCGCCGGGCGCAAGAGTCATTTATCCGCCAGTAAAATAGCAACATCGCCATAGAACCGCCCACAAAACTACTTGCGTTTGGCACTTCTCACTTGCGTTTCAGACTGTTAAAATAGGGCCCATAGAGTATTCCCCTCTGTCCCAAAGCAGTTTGCTGTGGCAGTGAGTGGGCTGCTGTTTGAACTGCAGTGGAGCACGGTTCACAGGGCTTCATACTACGACACAATACCTCACAACTACAGACTGGTTTGGAAGAATGGGTCATGATCTCTCAATCTTGTGAAAATCTAATGAGAGAACCACAATGTGCTGCAGGAGGGGGCTCTCACTATGGTGCTGATGTAGATGATGTTCATTGGTTTACCTGAAGTACCTACAAGTGCCTTGTATTATTTAAACAAAGCTATTCACATATTCAGCTCCATGGCAATTGTGCTGTCTCGCTGACTTAGTGGTGCACATGCTCCACAGTAGAGTGCAGACTTCGTTCACAAATTAAAGATCTTTCACACCTGGGGGTATCCCTGCTTTTTATGTTAGTTTAGGCAAATGGAGTCAAGCAAGAGAAGCCCATTATTCCATTTGTGTGTGCGCACATTGTCAAGTTAAACCGCATTTATTATTAACAAAAATACAAATGTTTTTGGTCCGTATTTTTATTTGCCTTTATTTGCATTATGTAATTGGTTTCCGAGTAGCTTTAGCTCAGCATAATTGACATTTTCTATCCTACTAATTTGATTTGATTACCTTAACTAATGTATTTTTGCTCCTGAGGGGTATCTGTGTCTTCCAAGTATTAGCTTGAATGTACGTACATTCCTGCATTACCCTGACCTAGCTGAACCCAAGACAAAACAAAATCCATCTGGCATTTTTACATTTACAATTTAGGGCATTTAGCAGATGCTTTTATCCAAAGTGACTTAATAATAATAAAAATAATACATTTTATTTCAAGTGCCTTTCATGTCACCCAAGGACACTGTACAGTAAAGGTAAAACAAAATGGTGATAAAATAACATTAGACATCAAACACTGAACATTTGTTAAGCACACTATAGAGAAAAAACAAAACAAAAACTAGATAATAAATAAAACAGCGGTAAAAGATACATGGGAAGTGTCAGGGTGTGTGTGTTTCCCTGTGTTTCCCTCCTGTGTTGATTACTGTTCCCTCCCCTAATGTGTCTCAGCTGTTCCTCGTTGTGTTTGTTATTTAAGCCCTTGTCTTTCCTTTGTTCCTTGTGCTGTCATTATAGTTTGTTGGTCCTGCGTGCTCTCTGTGGCTACCTGTGTTCCCTTACTCCTTGCTCCTTGCCTTAGCCTTTTGGCAGAAATAAAGTGCCGTTTCCTTTACCCGTCTGCATCTGGGTCCTACCTGCCTGCCTGCACCGCAAGCCCCTAACAGAATGACAGCACCCTGTTTGGACCCAGCGGACGCTCTGTTTTTCCGTGAGTTGGAGGATTTGTTGGTGACGATAATCCTAGCTATGGATGGCTGGGAGAACATTCCCAGCAGGAAGGAGCAGGAGGCTGTGTTGGGGCGTATGTGCAGGGCTGTTGCGTCAAGGCCAGAGTTGGAGGACGCCTTACCCGAGTGGGCAGTCGAGCTGCTCAACCCCACAACCTTTTGGCCGGAGAGCTACATGCCACTGCCACCGGACTTTGGTGACCGGCCTAAGCCTCCACGCTCCTGCTCTCAGCCTCTGATCCTCAGCTACCTGCCTCTGCCCCCGGTTCCCCACTACCAGCCTCTGCCCCCGGTTCCCAGCTACCAGCCTCCTCCCTTACGGACAATCAGAGTGGGGGTGGTGAGTTTGGGGTACCACCCGGTTCCTCCTGGCACTCCTGCTCCCGCATTGACTCCGGTCCCCGAGCCCTGTCCGGTTCCTGAGCCCACTCCTAGCCTTCCAGAGGGGGACCGGCCTCTTCGCCTGCTTGAGGTGGTCCGCCCCCCGCTCCTGCCTGAGGGGGACCGGCCTCCGCTCCTGCCTGAGGGGGCCCGCCCCCTGCTCCTTCCAGAGGGGGACCGGTCTCTGCTCCTGCCTGAGGGGGTCCGCCCCCTGCTCCTTCCAGAGGGGGACCGGCCTCTGCTCCTGCCTGAGGGGGCCCGCCCCCTGCTCCTTCCTGAGGGAGACCGGCCTCTGCTCCTGCCGGAGGGGGTCCGCCCTCCAGACCGTCCAGGGGAGGCATGCCCTCCGTTCCTGCCGGTGGGGGCCCTCCTCCACTCCTTCCCGAGGGGGGTTCCCCTTCAAGGCCTTCCTCCTGAGGGGACCCGCCCTCTACCTGGCCTGCCTCCTGAGGGGACCCGCCCTCTACCTGGCCTTCCTCCTGAGGGGGTCCGCCCTCTACCTGGCCTTCCTCCTGAGGGGACCCGCCCTCTACCTGGCCTTCCTCCTGAGGGGGTCCGCCCTCTACCTGGCCTTCCTCCTGAGGGGACCCGCCCTCTACCTGGCCTGCCTCCTGAGGGGACCCGCCCTCTACCTGGCCTTCCTCCTGAGGGTACCCGCCCTCTACCTTGCCTTCCAGTGGGGACCCGCCCTCTACCTGGCCTTCCTCCTGAGGGGACCCGCCCTCTACCTGGCCTGCCTCCTGAGGGGACCCGCCCTCTACCTCGCCTTCGCCGGCCTCCTGAAGGGTTCCGCCTTCACCGCTGCCGGCCTTCTGAGGGGGTTCTTTGCCACTGCAGGCCTCCTGAGGGACTGAGCCCTCATCGTCCTTGCCGCCGGCCACCTGAAGGGTTCCGCCTTCACTCTGCCTCTGCTTGCCCCCCAGGCCGTCCGCCTGAGGCTCCCTGCCATGCCCTGGGGCAGTTTTCTGGCCGCCCGCCTGACGTCCCTCGGCTCTGCCCCAGTCCATTTTTTTTTTTTTGATTCCCCCCTCCTGGCGCCCCTCCACCCACCCGTTTTGGGTTTGACTTTCTTTGTTTTTTTTTGCTTGTCATGGGTCGCCTGGGAGTCGACCCTTAAGGGGGGGGTACTGTCAGGGTGTGTGTGTTTCCCTGTGTTTCCCTCCTGTGTTGATTACTGTTCCCTCCCCTAATGTGTCTCAGCTGTTCCTCGTTGTGTTTGTTATTTAAGCCCTTGTCTTTCCTTTGTTCCTTGTGCTGTCATTATAGTTTGTTGGTCCTGCGTGCTCTCTGTGGCTACCTGTGTTCCCTTACTCCTTGCTCCTTGCCTTAGCCTTTTGGCAGAAATAAAGTGAGAGACGCCGAGATCGTTTAATGGCCTGTGGCATGTGCCACCGCGACCACTGACATACCATGGCATATGCCGTTCTGGAACGGTAACTGCCGTTCTGAAACGGTAACTACCGTTCTGAAACGGTAACTGCCGTCGCGACCACTGACATACCATGGCATATGCCGTTCTGGAACGGTAACTACCGTTCTGAAACGGTAACTGCCGTCGCGACCACTGACATACCATGGCATATGCCGTTCTGGAACGGTAACTGCCGTTCTGGAACGGTAACTGCCGTTCTGAAACGGTAACTACCGTTCTGAAACGGTAACTGCCGTTCAGGTGGAACGGTAACTGCAGTTCCCAACAATGGTATGTGACACCAGCATAACTCCTCCGTATAATTTCAAGACAGGTATTGCCATAAATGTAAAGGTATATATATTTGGTATTTATTGACACAATATCACAACATAACGCCGTAAATAAAGGGATTTACACGTTTCTCTCGTCCGTGCTGTTATGATATTTCCGATCTGTTTGTTGTTGCTTTTGTAATGACAGATGCTTTTGAAAACAGCCGGACTTGCTCCGGTGACGGTAGTTATAGCCTAGCCTTCTAGGTGGCCATAGAGCTATAGTCTATTGCTTTGTTCCAATATCCATACTATCCGCAGTCATTATACTTTATTTTAGTATGACTTCTTTTAGTAGGCCTACGTAGTGCGTTGCAATTAAGATCAGGGCGAAAGGAAGTGTAGTGAAAGGACCCGGATGGTATACTCAAACGGTCAAACCGATGAGTGTGGATTGATGTACACCTTTCGTGCTCCACGGCAGCGATCTAATAGCTACGTAGCTGAAGAGGCGGAGCCAGGCTGAGCCAACGTCGGCGCATTTTCTTTAATAGGTCCATGCATTTTCCACGTATCCTGCATTAATGGAGTCATTTTGTTGTTTTAATAGCTTTATAACTACTATGTGTAAAGAGTTCACCGTTCAAAGCGAGATGTTTATTGCGGTTGCGATCGTAGTTTCCGGTTAGTGCACCAGAGCCAGGTCCCTATAGGGGTGGCACTGTAGGCTATGGCTAGACAGTCATCCATTTTTCCACTCGTGTTTTATCAAGATGTTCTAGTAGCGTAGCCTATAATAAAGCCTATACTGTATGACTGCTTCAGCTCATAACTATTCAATAGGCCAAATATTAAGTTTTGCATTTGTTGTTATTGGTGTTTAACCAAATAATTTAAGCAGGCCTATAGGTTCCTATCATTTAACCCTGATCCAGTGTCATAAACCTTTCTATATCGACATGATCCAGTGGTATCATGGCATACAGGCCAAAAGTTTTTCCGCTGGCAAGCCAATTATGTTAATCGGAAGTTCCATTTCCTACTGGAACCACCGTTTTTCCGCTGGCATGCCACTCATGTAAAATGGTATTACCAGTTTCTACTGGCACCTACCGTTTTTCCGCTGGCATGCCACTCATGGAAAATGGTAATTACCAGTTTCTACTGGCACCTACCGTTTTTCCGCTGGCATGCCACTCATGGAAAATGGTAATTACCAGTTTCTACTGGCACCTACCGTTTTTCCGATGGCATGCCACTCATGGAAAATGGTAATTACCAGTTTCTACTGGCACCTACCGTTTTTCCGATGGCATGCCACTCATGGAAAATGGTAATTACCAGTTTCTACTGGCACCTACCGTTTTTCCGATGGCATGCCACTCATGGAAAATGGTAATTACCAGTTTCTACTGGCACCTACCGTTTTTACGATGGCATGCCACTCATGGAAAATGGTAATTACCAGTTTCTACTGGCACCTACCGTTTTTCCGAAGGCATTCCACTCATGGAAAATGGTAATTACCAGTTTCTACTGGCACCTACCATTTGCCAGTAGATATTCCTTTCCTGTGTTATTTGCCCGTTCATACACACATACCACTCATGATTCACAGCTACTCAATCATTCTTATAAAAACGGTAGGTGCCAGTAGAAACTGGTAATTACCATTTTCCATGAGTGGCATGCCAGCGGAAAAACGGTAGGTGCCAGTAGAAACTGGTAATTACCATTTTCCATGAGTGGCATGCCAGCGGAAAAACGGTAGGTGCCAGTAGAAACTGGTAATACCATTTTCCATGAGTGGCATGCCAGCGGAAAAACGGTGGTTCCAGTAGGAAATGGAACTTCCGATTAACATAATTGGCTTGCCAGCGGAAAAACTTTTGGCCTGTATGCCATGATACCACTGGATCATGTCGATATAGAAAGGTTTATGACACTGGATCAGGGTTAAATGATAGGAACCTATAGGCCTGCTTAAATTATTTGGTTAAACACCAATAACAACAAATGCAAAACTTAATATTTGGCCTATTGAATAGTTATGAGCTGAAGCAGTCATACAGTATAGGCTTTATTATAGGCTACGCTACTAGAACATCTTGATAAAACACGAGTGGAAAAATGGATGACTGTCTAGCCATAGCCTACAGTGCCACCCCTATAGGGACCTGGCTCTGGTGCGCTAACCGGAAACTACGATCGCAACCGCAATAAACATCTCGCTTTGAACGGTGAACTCTTTACACATAGTAGTTATAAAGCTATTAAAACAACTAAATGACTCCATTAATGCAGGATACGTGGAAAATGCATGGACCTATTAAAGAAAATGCGCCGACGTTGGCTCAGCCTGGCTCCGCCTCTTCAGCTACGTAGCTATTAGATCGCTGCCGTGGAGCACGAAAGGTGTACATCAATCCACACTCATCGGTTTGACCGTTTGAGTATACCATCCGGGTCCTTTCACTACACTTCCTTTCGCCCTGATCTTAATTGCAACGCACTACGTAGGCCTACTAAAAGAAGTCATACTAAAATAAAGTATAATGACTGCGGATAGTATGGATATTGGAACAAAGCAATAGACTATAGCTCTATGGCCACCTAGAAGGCTAGGCTATAACTACCGTCACCGGAGCAAGTCCGGCTGTTTTCAAAAGCATCTGTCATTACAAAAGCAACAACAAACAGATCGGAAATATCATAACAACAGCACGGACGAGAGAAACGTGTAAATCCCTTTATTTACGGCGTTATGTTGTGATATTGTGTCAATAAATACCAAATATATATACCTTTACATTTATGGCAATACCTGTCTTGAAATTATACGGAGGAGTTATGCTGGTGTCACATACCATTGTTGGGAACTGCAGTTACCGTTCCACCTGAACGGCAGTTACCGTTTCAGAACGGTAGTTACCGTTCCAGAAAGGCATATGCCATGGCATTACCGTTTCAGAACGGTAGTTACCGTTTCAGAACGGCAGTTACCGTTCCAGAACGGCATATGCCATGGTATGTCAGTGGTCGCGACGGCAGTTACCGTTTCAGAACGGCAGTTACCGTTCCAGAACGGCATATGCCATGGTATGTCAGTGGTCGCGACGGCAGTTACCGTTTCAGAACGGCAGTTACCGTTCCAGAACGGCATATGCCATGGTATGTCAGTGGTCGCGGTGGCACATGCCACAGGCCAATAAACGATCTCGGCCCTACTGAATAAAGTGCCGTTTCCTTTACCCGTCTGCATCTGGGTCCTACCTGCCTGCCTGCACCCGCAAGCCCCTAACAGGAAGAGGAAATGGAAGGGGGGAGGGTGCGTTGGTCAGCCCTGGTCAAGGTCAGGGTAGAAGGCCTTAGGGGTAGGGAGGAAAAGCCAGGGTGAATAGGTGGGTTTTGAGTAGAGATTTGAAAGTGGACAGTGAAGTGCATTGGGAGGTGGGAGGGAGTTCCAGAGATTTGGACCGGCCATGCTAAACGCCCTGGTGCGGAGGTTTGCAGTGGGGGTGGAAAGGAGGTGGGCTACAGTGGAGCGTAAGGTGCAGGTTTGTTGGTAGGGGGTCAGGAGGTTAGAAAGATAGGATAGTGCAAGATTATGTTGTGCTTTGAAAGTAAGGAGAATGATTTTAAATGGAATACGGCATTGCACAGGGAGCCAGTGTAATGGTGGAGGATCGGAGTGATGTGATGCCAGGGCCAAGTGCGGGTGAGAACTCTTGCAGCGGATGAGGTGATGGTGGTGAAAAAGCCAGGGATAAATAACAGAGTGTTTGAGTTTTCAACATGACTGGTGTGGCAATGATGGTTTAATTTGAGAAAGTTCTGTGTCATCCAGTTGCTGATGGCATTAAGGCAGGTGACCAGATTGGAGGGGGGGAGTGAGTTGGAGGGCTTACTGTGAATATGTGTCGTCGGCATAGCAGTGAAGGTTTAAACCATGCTGACGTAAGATGTGACCAAGAGGGAGGAAGTACTGTATATGACGAAGAGCAGGGAACCTAGGACAGAACCCTAGGGAACACCATGTGAGAGGAGTGAGCTGGGGGACCTGTAATTACCTATGGAGACAAACTGTTCCCTAGCTGTGAGATATGACCTAAACCAGGTGAGCGGAGTGCCAGTAATACCCAAAAGTGTTTCCAGCCGGTTGAGCAGTGCGTTGTGACAGACCGTGTCGAAGGCAGCTGTGAGGTCCAGCAGCATGAGAATGCTGACATGGCCTGTGTCAGCAGCAATGAGAAGGTCGTTTATGACCTTGACCAGTGCCGTCTGAGGTGCTGTGCTGAGCCCTGAAACCAGACTGAAACACTTCTCATAAGCTATGGTGTGTCAGATGTTGTTGAATTTGTGAGGAGACATTGTGCTCAAGGATTTTGGCTATCAATGGGAGGTTGGAGAAAGGACAGTAATTATTGAGATCATCAGCAGCTGCACCAGTTTTTTTTAGTACTGGGGTGATAGCTGCAGTTTTGAGTGAGCATGAGACAGAACCAGTAAAAAGAGATGAGTGTATTATGTGAACAAGGAGGGGGCGTAGTCAAAAAGCAGGCAGTTTTTGACCAGTGGGGTAGGCATAGTGTCCAAAAGGCAGGTAGTGAACTTAGCCTTAGTGGCCAGGACTTGGACAAAATGCTCATCCACCAGTTCAAAAGGAGAAAGAAACTGTGCTAGTGATTGAAGGGTATTGGGGACATCACTCGGTGCAGTAGCAGTAGGGAGTGATTGAAGTTGACTGTATATGGTACTGATTTCGTTTTGGAAAAAAATAAGAAACTCACAGTAGATATCAGTTGAGGGGGTGAGTGGGAAGGGTTGGTAGGCTGGAGTACCTTGTTAACTGTGGAATAGAAGGCTCTAGGTTTGCCCTGTACTCTAGCAATAATGGTGGTGTAGTGCATGGATTTGGCTTCGTTTAGAGCCTCCTTGTAGGCCAAGACATGGTCTTTATATGCCTGTATGTGAACTGTTAGACCAGAGTCGTTCAAGTTGACGACCAGCAGCCTTCAATTTGCGCAGCTCAGGTGTGTACCATGCAGCCGAGCGTAGGAAGGTGACGAAGGTGTGTTTTCAATGGGGCAAACTGATTTAACCTATGAGATAGATGTATGAGTGTTCAACAGCTCAGGGCCAAAGTCAGAAGGAGAGAAACCAGCAACGCAGACAGGGTCTAGATTCTGACCTTTTGGTTGGTTACATGTTGAGTAACATCAAAGAAGTTCAGTTTATTGAGAAAATTATCAGCAAGGTGACAGTTGTTTGAATCCGCATGTAGATTAAAATCACCCAGAGCAAGGATAGATGAGTATTGGGCACACAGAGGATAGCAGCTCAGCAAATGTATTTATAAAAACAGAGGATGCTTTAGGAGGCAAAATAAAATGAATAGTGGTAGACTACCAGTGAATTTTAAAGCAAGACATTCAAAGGATGAGAAATCCTGCAGGGGCACACTCACAACCTTAAAACAGGAGAGATAAAGCACTTTCCCACGCCCAGGCAATCGTGGTTTATCAATAAATTCATACCCATGTGGGATGGCTTCATTTAGTGTGATAAATTCATTTGGTGCTTGCCAGGTTTCAGTTAAGCACATAAAGTCAATACCCATATTAGTAATTTTTTTGTTGGGGTTTGTGGGTTCTTCAATAACGACACATTAGTTATATGTTATAGGACGTGAGCTTCATTCATGTTACAGGTAACGTATATCTATCAGCTTCCAGCTTCGGCAGCTTACTTGACTCATCTAACAGGAGCGCTCCCTGCGGTCAGCACATGATAAGATATACAAAATGTGTTCTTGTCATTACAGTAATTGCATCATTAATGAAAGTTGCCTTGTGGTTGAGAGAACGTACATTGAGTAAAGCCAAGGATGCATTTTTTGCAGTGGGATTATTTTGAGTGACTTTCGTTAACGGAAAAGGGCAGAGATTGTTGGTGTCCACACTGCACTCAATGTTCCGTTTTAAGTTCTGAGTCCAGCTCCAGAGAGAGTCAATGTTGTTGGTATGAGGACAGCGGGTAGACTTCCTACGAGAGCCCCTGTGGATGTATTTGGGGCAACGACGCAGAATACCGAGGTGTTGGGGTGACAAAAGAGCATCTGGAAGTTTATAACAGTATTTTTGCAGGCTGTGGAGACATGACAATGAGTAGTTGAGGGCCATGGGTGTGGAGCACATTAGCCTGTGCAGATGTTGACAAGGGCTACGGGGAAAACAGCGTACCAGACAGAGCTCAAGGACTTGGAATCAGGCCAGCAAAACGGTTGTAGATCGCATTGGGAAGGAGGATGGGAGGCAGCCACAGGTTAGCACTGACACACCTAACCCTCGTTCTAATGATCTAGCACGTTAGCCAGCAAGTGTAACCACTGACACTCTGAGGGCTGGCAATGGAGGTAACCAGGTCCCTGTGAGTGTAATCTTAAGCAAGAGACTCACCCACTGATAAAATCAAGCAAGAGACTTACCCAAGTCGACTCAGTGGAGTAGCCATGCGAGGGCTCGCACAACGATGCATAGAGCAGGCGGGCAGGCAGGGACAGAGCGCACCGGAAGACCGTCACGTAAAGTGGCAAACAGTTCACCTCCCGTTGCTACTCGTCTCGGAAGCAGACCCAGTAGATCTTCAGATTGTATATAGCTTCAATGTTCCTTACGGTTTTAATCCACTCACAAGCAGAAATGCTGTGGGTCCACAGTGAGGTTTTCGGGATGGTAGAAAGTTTCAGTATGCAAAAGGAGTATCCACGGGCAGGGCATATTTACAGAAAAATAATTAAAAGTTACTTTGTTAGACGTAGGCTAGTCTACAAACAAACAAACAAACAAACAAACAAACAAACAAACACAAACGAGTCCGGGGAGCAGTGGCAGCCAGATGCGCCAGCGTTCACTCACGACGACAACAGACTTACAATAAATACATTTGTCAGAAGGAGAAACAATATATCGCTGTCGGGGGATCAGCCCTATGTTCCCACAGCCCTATGTCTCCACATTTCAAAGAATGTTTTATTCACTGAACATTTTGAAAAATTAGGCCCTATGTTCCACCATTTCTACGATTTTCCTTATTTCTAAGATTTTTCTCAAAATGAAACCCGAAGGTCCCACATTTCTAGGACATTTTCAAAATGAGGTCTTGTACTCCTTATAGTTCCCTTAAATGTATGCCCTATACTCCCACAACATTTGTTGGAAGCACTTTATAGTAAATTAATGAGTAATTTCTTTCCGCAATATTTGGTGAAAAGTATAGCAGACAGGGTTAGGGTTAGGGTTAGTTTAGTGTTCTGGCACCTGAGCGCGTAGCGATGCACACATCACCAGACAGCTAAACATTTTTCCCCACAAAACTTGAAGATAGGATCAATGATGAAAGTCCGTAAAGGATGTTGTCGACATCCACTTGTATGTCCATTTATTGATAGGTGTTGAACAAGTTGTTGCAGGTTTAGAAGTGTGAAACTGAAAATGAACCAATATGCAAATTGGTTATAAAAACGTACTTATAAAGTTGTGAAATACAATGAAATATGAACGTAAATAATTACATAAGACATGGATGAATTAAGTTACTTACAAACAAAGCTTCTCCAAGGCTTACACGGATGAATGACGTGAGATAAAAAAGATGTTTCACCGCGTGGATCTCTGGCTCAAATGACAGATCAAAATGGCTGCCGAAATAATGACCGATCACGTGACTAACAGAATGTGACTCTTATCAGCCAATGAGAATGAACACATATTAAGAAACTACGAAAGGACTGCATACAAGTAATGGCCTGCAGGGGGCTCTAAAATGCCTAATACAAACTCAAAACGTGTAACGTAACATTTAGGGTTAGGTTAGTGTTAAGGCAATACTTAGTGTGTAGGAGGGGTGGGAGGGAGTGGCTATGCAGAGTCTAGCTAAACTCTGAACAAGTGAGTCTTTTGCGGGAGCCGGTGAGCGACTCTCTGGTCCTGACATTGGCAGGGAGCTCATTCCAGCATCACAGTGCCAAAACAGAAAAGTTGTATGGCTCTGATGATTGATCTTTGCTTGCCCGTAGCAATGGCAGTACCAGACGTCCAGCTGAATTAGTTGAGCGCAGCGCTCGAGTTGGGGTGTGTGGTCTCACCAATGCTTGGAGGTAGGCAGGAACAGTTCCATTGATCGTCTTGTAAGCCAGTACCATCATCTTGAATCTGATACAAGCTACTACAGGGAGCCAGTGGAGATACCAGAAAAGGGGGGTCACATTGGAGAATTTGGGTAGGTTGAACACGAGGTGTGCAGCAGCGTTCTGGATACGCTGCAAAGGTTTAATCGTGGAGCCAGAGAATCCAGCCAAGAGCGAGATGCAGTAGTTAAGGCGGGAGATGACGAGCGCTTGGACCAGGAGCTTAGCTGCTTCCCTCCTGAGGAAGGGCCTGATCTTGTGGATGTTGTAGGGGGCAAATCTGCAGGATCAGTGCAGCACGCAGCATAACTGATTGTCCAGGACCACACCGCGGTTGGTGATGGAGATACTGCAATGTCCTCGACAGTGACCAGTAGGTCCATGTGAGGGCAATCTTTACCTGGCATAAGCAGGAGCTCAGTCCACTTGAGGTTAAGCTTCAGGTGATGGGTAGTCGTCCAAGTGCTGATGTCTGCTAGACATTGTGAGATGGTTATTGCAATCAGGGGGCTGTCAGACGAGGAGAAAGAGAGGAATAGAGTGTCATCAGCATAGCAGTGATAGGATAAACCATGTGATGTGATTACAGAGCCCAATGATCTGGTTTATAGGGAGAACATAAGGTGTCCCAGTACAGAGCCTGGAGGGACACCAGTGTCAAGAGTGCAAGGTTTGGACAAGGAGCCATTCCATCTGATCTGATAGGTGCAATTCGTCAGGTAGGATGTGAATAGCGTAGAGTCAGCGATGCCGAGTTCAGCGAGAGTGGCGAGGAGGATCTAGTGATTCATGGTGTTGAACGCCGTGGACAGGTCGAGGAGAATGAGAACCGATGACAGGGACGAGGCTCTGGCAGCACAGATTGACAGACTCACCACGAGGAAAGCTGTCTCAGTGGAGTGTGCAGTCTTGAACCCTGACTGAGGGTCAAAGTTTGGTTCACTCAAAATGTTATTTGTAACTGATTAAATTAGAATATTTAAGTTGTGGCAACAATTATATTAAGTAAAATATTATGTAAAAAATATATTAATTTCATTCTTTTTTTATTAGGGTTATTTTTTATTTCGACATGCTAAATTACAATATATTAAATGATGCTTATTACTAAATTCCACTAACTAATTCTTAACTAAATACATTGAATTGTGCAAAACTTATAGCCTGGGGGAAATCAACTCAAATTCTTGTGTGAGTGTGATTAGCCATTACAAGCCGTTTTGTAAACGGCTTGTAATATGCATTTTGTATATCTAGGTGGACAAGCCCACCTGTGATGTCAGAAGCTTCACATTTTCAAAACAGCTTGTAATGGCTAACCACACTCACACGTGGTGGTATAATATGTCCCCTCTAAAATGTACAGAAGCCCCAATTTCAGTTAAAATGTTGAATACATCTCCACTGTTACAATTCAATTTTTATTTTATTAAAAAATTAAACAGCATTCCTTTTCAAAGGCATTAACCTAATCTGTTAAGGTCCCAGGTTGTGCGGGAGCCCAAACGCACGACACAGACGAGGGTTGTAACCGTTTGAATGTTTATTTGATGGGAAATGAGAAGAAGCTGATTGATGCAGAAGGCCAGCCGGGTCGGTGTAGGAACCAGGGAGGCGACGTGGAGGAACCGCGCCATGGTAGTGAGATGTTCTGGACAAGAGCAGAGGGTTATCCCCCTCGCTTGAGTGGTTTCCCTCCACCTTGTTAAGTCTACTTCTATGATGCCGACTTCACTGGCACCGTCAAAGCGAACGGTGTGGCTCCACCGGGGCGCAGAGGCAACACAAGGTGTGCTGCTGGAAGCGCCGCCGGGCAAGAGGAGCAGAGAGGCCTTCCCTCTGTGGGATCCAACACAACGCCACTGCATTTCTTCATCGTAGATTGTGGTATAAGTAGTTGACTGGTTTCAGCAATTGCTGAAAGAAAAGGGAGGACGAACGCTGCTGAGCGGCGGTTATATACATGGGGCCGTAGGGAATGTGGGCGGTGCCCACGTTGATTGGTACATAGTTGAAAGGTTCAGTGAACGCGAGAGCGCGCACAGGACAAGCCCATAAGGCAAAGCCTGGATGGCGTAGCCTACATGAAATAGAACATAGATACGTAGGAACCTGAACCGCCACTAACAAAGGTAGAATGTTTGACGATCTGGCAATGAGTGCTTGAGAAGCCGGAGTAGATAAACAGGAAGTGTTGATTAAGATGATTCTCAGGTGTGTCTGGATGAGATGGAGAAGGAGGAGCCTGGAGAAGCTGGAGTCCGCTAGCTCCGCCCACAACATCAAACAAAAAGACAGACCAAACACACAGAGTGCTCAGCTCCCGCTAGGATCAACACAGATTTGTGCAAGTTTGATCACGAAATTTAGCCCGCGAATGAATGAAGACAGGCTTTCTCTTGTGACCGCCATGTTTCTTTCTGCCGACTCATTCGCCACCACGGCCAGTCTTTACTTGTTGTGGAAGTACCAGAGACGTCAGAGAACCTGACGCAGACTTTTTGATTCATAATACCATCCGGATGGTATTATAAATCTCTATCCTCATACACTCTCGCAAGTAATTTGCGTGATCAAACTTGCCCAAATCACTACTGTGAATAAACTCAGGCGACCAGTTCAACAGGCGACAAATTTCAATTTTGGTTTGAACGCACGGTAATAAGAATAATGACAAATATAACCACAAGCGGTGATTAACGGGGTCCGGGCAAAATTAAAAGTCACAAACACACTAATGACATATAATTATGAAGGAAAGATGTTAATGAAGAAGTTCCCCTTAATGTCATACTGTGCCTCGGCTTTGAGGTGAGTGGGCTGCAGATAGACTTGCCAACTGTCCCGTAAAAAAACGGAATTGTCCCTTATTTGGAAACTAAAAGACGTGTTCCGTAATGAACTGATACGTGACGCACTTTGTCCCGTATTTCGGGTCGTGGAAGAATGAGAGCGATTCTTCTCTTCCGTCACTCACTGTGGTGTGGCTAGACAGCCGATTCCTAAAAAACGGAATCGGCTGTCATGAGTACCGACCAATGGCAGCAGATTTGTGTGGTTACTAGGACACATTCTTCACAGTGATTGGCTCTGCTGCTGCCTGAAGCGGCCTCGCCCGGCTTAAGGTAAAAAGTGTACTAAAAACACCAACAAGAATGGCTCCCCACGCCAAAACGATAAAAAGGAAAAAGAAAAGCAAAATACCGAAAAGAGTGGGAAAGGGACTTTAAATGGATAGAATTATAGTATTCGAGAAGATGAGTTCAAGGCGAACTGTACAGTATGCAAACGTAAATTTTTGGTCAGCCACGGTGGTCTGACAGACGTAAAACAACATGCTTCCGGTGAAGCACACAAGAAGAACGAGACCCAGAGGAGAAGTCAGGGAGCTCTGACACAGTTCCTTGTACGACAAGCAACTCCGGAGGCTAACATGGTATGTCAAATAACTAAGCATTTTTGTTGTATGCTAGTAGTAGCCCAGACGAGTGGATAGGCCTACGAGTGTGAGAACAGTCAGCATCTGCGTGAGCAGAAGAAGACTCACTACTGTATGGCTTTGTAAAATGGAAATGGTCTGAAATGAGGTCAAGGAGAAGTATAGGCTATATGATTTGAACATTTGACATTTAAAGGTCCCATGACATGAAAATCTCAATTTATGAGGTTTTCTAACATAAATATGAGTTCCCCTAGCCTGCCTATGGTCCCCCAGTGGCTAAAACTTGCGTTTGGTGTAAAACAAGCACTAGCTGTTCTGCTCGCCTTTGAAAAAACGGAGGCTCAAGCGCGCTGATTTGGAAATCTGTGCTCATGACGTCATGAGGAATCTCAGCTCCTCCCCTTACTCTGCCTGGCCCGCCCAGAGACGTTGGCCCGCCAATGAGACTCGACCGTGCGAGCGCCACATGTGTGTGTGTGTGTGTGTGTGTGTATGTGTGTGTGTGAATACACACACTGTAACGCAAGTGTTTCTTGTCGGTTCTTTGACGTGTCTTGTATTTCCACAACGAGACTGTCGCGGGGGTTATCTAAGCCATGGTTGAGAAGCAATTGGGGGAAAGGAACTTTGGTTTGACTCGCTGAAGTACATGAACTGCGACATGCCGCCGGTTGCCGCGAGGCACCATCGCCCGGCAGCAGGCAGCCGGCCGCAGGCAGCGCGCGGTTCAGTCGACTTCAGGTTGATGTGGAAGAACCAGAGACGTCGCAGAACCCGACAAAGTCGTTTGTGATTCATAATATCGTCTGGAGGCGCACACAATATGTTATATGATATAGATATCTATGTATCATATGATATTATTTAGATATAGAGCTCCAGGACTGTAACGCAAGTGTTGTACACTTCCTTGTTATTTGGATAACCGTTCTGCTGTTGGTGTGATGGCGCATAACACGTCTGGTATTTCTACAACGAGACTCGTATTGGGGGTTATCTCAGCCAAGGTTGAGAATGAATTGGGGGGAAGGAACTTTGGCTTTGACTCCCTCAAGAACATGAACCACGACATGGAGGAGAAAGGGATTGTTGGCGGCGAATGTCTCCCGCTTGAGCCCCGCTGAGGGACCACCGGCGGAGGTGCATAAGATAGTTCTGTGCCCAGTTTCCCGGTAACGTTCACTCTTAGCGCGCTACGTAGACTCCTAGGCTGTTTCCCAATGTGAAGGCTGCAGCCTTGCTAGGACGCGTCCTTGCTAGTCGCGTCCTATGAAGATGAGACTAGAGTAGTGTTGGCTCGTTCGTTCGCGAACCGGTTCGAATGACCGAGTCTTTAGGACGAACGAACTGAACCGGTTCGTCTCTCTCGTTCGGTCGTCTCGTTCACCATTCGATTCACCGGAGACTCGACTGAATGAACGAACGAGTTTCCGGTAGCACTAACTCCACTGAGTCTGACTGACTCAACTGAGAACCGTGCAATGGCGTGCATTCCATGATGCGATTCACCGTCACCGTTACTAGGCTGAATCGCGAACAACTCCTCCACGTTCAGTCGAGTTTCCGGTGAATCGATTCACCGGAAACTCGACTGAACTAGGAGGAGTCGCCTGGTTTACGGTAGCGGTAAATCGCATCATGGAATGGACCCCATTGCACGGTTCTCAGCTGAGTCAGTCAGACTCAGTGGAGTTAGTGCTACAGGAAACTCGACTGAACGAACAAACGAACGATTCGCGAACGACTCCTCGTGGCGAACTGAATCACGCGAACTGGGTCACAGAAACAAATCATTGAATCCACCACTAGACTAGAGTGCTAGCTCGAGTGCTTCCTGGCGTTCGGACTTTGGAACGACTTGCTAGTGCGGAAGCGCTTCCTCTTCCGCTTTTTAATACTGCGTTTGCGCTTGTAAACACATGTGCGCTTATGAATAAAACATGGCAGCAATCAAGCTGATCGATATTTGTTCGAATTTTGTCTGTTATGAATGCGGTCATGTCTCCTTCGCATGGAGCCTCTTTGAGGAAGTCACAAAAGCTTTGTTGCGGTTGATCGAATCGTCTTTATTAAAAAAAAATCCATTCAATTTTTATAAAACTAAGTGAAATTGTCTGAGAACTTAATTCATGCATCACATTTACAGTATGGTTGATTATTATTATGCAGGGGGAAAAGACAAAGAAAGTGATGATAAACATGTATTTATTTGGATAAATTATTTAACTGATCTGATTCATTCATTCATATATAACTACAATCTACCAGTGCTTTGAACACATAAGTATATTATATATAATACAATTATATATGTTCATTACAAATTACAAACATTGCAAATGATCGGTGGTGCATTTATTTGACAACATGTTAGTGCGCCACCCTAAGGTGCACAAAAGCCTCCGTTTGCAGGGCTGACCCTAAAAAAAAAGATTAAACACAAACATAAATAGGTATACATAAATAATGTAATCTTGTGAGCGAGTAAATTGACATTGGTGACACAGTGGTGTTTAACACCAGCTACGTCCATGCAAAATATAGCAACGTATCATTAAGTAAAAACGTTTGAAAAGTGGCACAGGTCTTTAAGCTTGATTATTTGCATTAACATGATGAATCTATAAAAGCCAATACGGCACAAAATATTTCTGAAAACTTTAATATAACTTACATTTGAACAGTGGCGGCTGGTGAATTTTATTATAGGGGGGGCAGAAAGTTTGTAAACCAAACCCCTGTAGGGGGGTTTGGTTTACAAACCCTTTTTGTGTTTTTCATATAAAAACAAAGCATTCTGGTGCATTCTGACAAAATAATAAAGACAAAATAGAACATTTCCTTACAAAGACGAATGGAGCCGGGGAACTAAGTTTTTACTTCATTTATTTGCCTTGTAGAATTCAGCAAGATTAAAAGTGCAAATACATCAATAATAATTGGGAATTACCAGTATACACAAGTTAATATTCTCTCTCTGTCTCTATCTGTATGTGTGTTTGTGAGAGAGTGAGAGTGAGAGAATGTGATTCTAAAAGGGGTGAGTGTGTTACGGACAATCTATTGTGTTGGTAACTTCACTCATAAATCTATCTACAGTTAAGTATGCATTTAGACAAATACGATAAAATATCAACATAATATGTGCAACCTTTTATGTGTGGTTGTTCAAGACACACTGAAGGCATGATGCCACCATAGGTTTGCAGAGAACTATATACAATATGCACACTGAAGGCATGATGCCACCATAGGTTTGCAGAGAACTATATACAATATACACACTGAAGGCATGATGCCACCATAGGTTTGCAGAGAACTATATACAATATAAACACTGAAGACATGATGCCACCATAGGTTTGCAGAGAACTATATACAATATACACACTGAAGGCATGATGCCACCATAGGTTTGCAGAGAACTATATACAATTGCGCACATTTGCAGCCATGTTGAAATTTAGCAAGTGACTTGATCGAAGATATCCCTTCGCGCTCTTTGCTCAGTTACGTATGACACAAGCACGTTAGGGCGAGTCCCAAATCTATGAAGGTATTATTGTAGCAAAAGTCTTTAGCACCTGTAGCTGCAGAATTTGAATGCGTACACTAAAGTCACAGTAAATTTGAAGTCGGATATATTTATTTTGCATGTGTACTCTACAGTCACAAATGTGTAACAGTACATTTGTAGTCGTAAATATTTTTTATACCATTGTAAACACAAAATAGGGTCTACGAGTACGCAAATCTGTGTTACAGGTGCACAAATCCTTTTGCTACAATTATTGCAGCGCAGTTTGTGCAAAACACATTCGCACAAGGTGTGTATTCGTAAACCCAAATTTGAACTAATGCATCAGAAGTTGCACATCTGTGAAAAATTTCCTGACAAATAAAATGATAAAGAACGTTGTTGTTAATTCATGTTAATGTTAATTCAGCATTTTAATGAGCGAGCACAAATCCATTTTACAACTGCTCGAATCTGCTCCTGCAAGTCTCAGCTGTGGGTTTTTTTGCAGGTAGTTTTGCAACACGTCTAGGTGGTAAATGTGTAGCAAAAGTATTCGTATCCGTAGATGGCATGCCAGAGCGTCCGTGGGTGCACAAAATAGTTCTGCCCATAATTTCCTAATCCAATGAAAATCGCCGGCAGGGATGCATTTCTCAAATTACACTAGGACCTACCGCGTGCCAGCCATGGAGCTATAAAGATTGCAGCATACTCTTTGCGCGGGATACGTTTCTTTCTGGAGAAGTGAAGAGGGCGTCCTACTGAACGGAGGTGGGTATCCTACATTGTTAAATTAAATTACTTAGATTAAGTGAATTCCCCCCAAAGTATTTCATTAACATGCCGCAAATGTACTTCAATGTATTTTAATGGTCGTCATAACATAAGTTCAGAAATGTTAATGCAATACTTTGGGGGAATTCACTTGAATTAAGTAATTTCATTTAACATAATGTAGGATACCTGCGAGAGCATGCTGCGATCTTTATAGCTCCATGGCTGGCACGCGGTGGGTCCCAGTGTAATTTGAGAAATGCATCCCTGCCGGCGATTTTCATTGGATTAGGAAATTATTATCATTGTGTCCTGTGAAAAGTGTTTGATAAACTGAATAAACCTTATGCCATTTAATAAACCCAGGCAAGGTAACTCATTGTTTAAATATTAGAACTTGATCAAGTAGGCTACTGTGTGTAGCTTACAGAGCAAGCACTCACCCTGCTAATGCAAGTCGTTTTAGCCAGCTGCATCTAACATCACATTTCTTTGTTTCTGTTGCTTTTCTTTAGATACTTTGGTCGTAATAGCAGTCAACCAGGATGCAGAACAATCCCACACAATCAATGCAGCTGAACCAACCCAAGCCCTTACAAATCATCAAAACGTAAGTTAATAAGTGTATCTGACACTAACTGTTTTACCTAACCATACATTTTGATACTGTTTAATTTACAATCGTTCCAATCACAGCTGTTACAGAGTCCCGGGGATGACCTGACATTATCCCAGCTATTCTCGGAAACCTTTCAAACACCTGCCACATCCAGAAGCAACACGGAGGACATGGTCTCCCTTCAGCGTCAGCTTTTGGAGGAAGTTAAAATGCTCAGGCATACTCAGGAGCAACTTCTGCAGGTGGAGAGGGAAAAGCTGCTCGTCGAGAGGGAGAAGCTTCGCCTTGCCCAAGCCAAGTTTGATTTAAAAAAAAATGAATGTTGAACCTAGAATAAAATAGCAATCACTCAGAGGTTTTCATGTGTTGTTTATTGTGGTTTTTCTTCACATGAATCTCCTCCTTATGAGGTCTTGTCTCACTTGCATGCCAGTGTTACATGGGGCAGGGACTGGGACATCTCCCTCGGGGTCATCATCATCTGAGATGTCAGGGATTGGCAAGCGGTACATAATGCAGATGTTGTGGAGGATAAAAGCACAGGTAATCATTTTACATGCCCTCTCAGGAGTGTACTGGAGCACTCCACCAGAACGGTCGATACACCTAAACCTTGACTTCACTACCCCAATACACCTCTCCACAACACTACGTGTTTTTCGTTGTGCCTGGCTGTAGCGCTCATCTGGCTCTGTTGCAGGGTGAAGGATGGGTGTCATCAACCATGGTCTTAAGGCATAGCCACTGTCTCCTGTCATAGAGGACATTAGTTAGGGCAATACAGTATGTTTTTGTTTTAACCTAAAGTAGAATTCATGTGTAGTACTCACCTAACAACCAACCACCGGGCATTTCTCCCTCATTAAATTTAATGCCTGTTCCTGAATTCATGAGAACAAATGAGTCGTGGGTGCTACCCGGCCACTTCGCAACAAGGTGCGTTGCATAACATATGACCTGTGTGTTTATTGAGTGGAATTTTTTCCTGTTCACAAAGGCCTCCTCCTCATCATTTGGTGCCTATGGAATTAAAATGCATGGAATTCATACTTAAGGTAACGCTTCAAGCACCACGTGAAATGTTTTTTGATTCAAGCTGATACGTTCATAAACAGCATAAACAGATTTGCAAAGAAATTCAAATAAATAACATCTTACTTTGATTGCAATATGTGTCCCATCAACTGCCCCCAGCACATTTGGAAATCCGGCTGTTTGGTTCGAATGCATTCTGCGTCTGTTGCTGGAAACTTGATGAACTGCCGTGCTCTTCTACAGAGTGCATTTGTAACATCTCTGACCACTCGGCTAACGGATGATTGGCTCACACCCAGGGTGCCCCCCACCACCATTTGAAAAGACCCAGAGGCAAAAAATCTCAGGGCAGCCATAATTTGCCATAATCTGGAAGGGGTGACGATCGCCTTGTATTCCTTTTCAGGTCATTTGATAGCATATCTACTAAATAAATAATCGCAGGCCTAGGGAGCCTATATTGTCTAATCAACATGTGATCAGGGAGTATAAGCGGATCCATTCTGTCTCTCAATGGCCTTGGTGGATTTTCCTCCCTAACTGCCACCCAAAGAACTTCCATCTAAAAAAAAAAAGTAATATGTTTTCAGTGACTTGGCCTACTGAAATGATCTAATAATCTAAATAAATACAACTGCCTTCTTGATATACTGAAGAGAAAATGTAAGTATAATCAAACATCCTTGATAACTATTACTTCTCAACACTGTCTGGTATTATCAATAGTAACTGACAGAGTTTAGACCCATTTCATTTAATATTATATTATATATATATAATAGTATGACAAGCTTAAATTCACAACATTGTTTAACATATAGTCTTGGGTTTAGCAATATATTAATGAATTCACATAAATATAATTAAAAAAGTTAAGAAAAAACTAAGAAATTCTTCAAGAATATCAAATCTTCTTAAATTTTGTCTTAAGAACATAGTTAAGAAAAAAGTGCTACTTAAGAACTTTTTTCTTAAGAATGCTTTGTGAATCCGGCCCCAGAGCTGTTAAAAAGGGGGCGGTCATTGATGCTCTCTATTTGGTCAAATAAAAACGTCAACCTCAAGTCTATTGGTATTGACTGATGTTTGCAAAAGGTTATAATAATTCTGTCAGTTTGTACGTAGACTGTACGTACCCTCCAAATACTCATTTTTCCAGCCTAATGTGATTAAAAGTAGCGGTTTCCCGCCCAATCTGACAACACTGTCAACTGGGTTGAACGGACGTGATTAGCTTCAGTTCTGGAGGTTTGCTGCAAAAATCTAAGTATCCATAATAGACTGCATTTGCCCTTTGCTGCATTGGTTGTTTTGACGTATAAATAACTAGAGGGTGCACTGTACTAGCTGCGCACCCCTCCCCCTTCTGAAGTCAAAATCTCCCATTCAAAATGCATTGGTTTACATTTTGTTATGTTTAGCACGAAAAAAGACAGACAACCGGCTCTGGGACAAGATTCAATAGGTATATATTCATTACTATGAGCACGAAATTGTGTGATATCGGGTTGGGTTCTAACACAGTTTTCACTCAATACCTCTGGTTCTAACACGGTACTCACTCCATTATCTCTTGTTCTAACAGGCCCTTCACAGCATTACCTTTGTGTTTCTAACACTGTATTCACTCGATAACCTCTGGTTCTAACAGGCTCTTCTCTCCATTAGCTCTGGTTCTTACAGGCTCTTCGCTCCATTAGCTCTGGTTCCATCAGGCTTTTCTCTCCATTAGCTCTGTTTCTAACAGGCTCTTCTCTCCTATAGCTCTGGTTCTAACATGATAGGTCCTCACTCCATATTACAGGGGTTGGATCAACTTGTACCTCACCCTGAGCCAGTGACCAATTGACCATGAATCTACAATTAGCTGGAAGTTAACTGGAAACCACTGTACAGGAGCAGGAAAAAGTCTTGAAAATACAAATGAGGTGGGTTACGTTTTTAACAAAGTCCTGAATTATAACACGCACCTGCTCCCATGATGCCAATATTTCATTGTGTAATCTTAAAGCATATCACCCATTATGTTGTTTATATGAATGCCAATAACTAAACAACAAACAATAATTCCACTTTCAAAACCACATTGAGTCCAATAAGAAGAAAAACAAAGTCCCATGAAAGAAACAAGGCGGTTTGCACATAGAATGATATTTTATGTAGTCCTTGAAAACACAATACAAAATCAATAATAAGTACCCTCTTATTAATTGCTGGACTGTATTAGACTTTCACCGACTGCGCCAAAGTTGTGTCAGAGTTCAAAACCATGTTAAACATATTTAAAAATGCAACTGTTAAAGCCTAAATATGAACCCACTATCGCATTGAGCGGTTAAGGGCTTAGTATAAAATTAGAGTTCCTAATAGTCATGAGGTTTATCAAAAGGAAGAGGTAAGAATCCAAAGTGCAGATAAGTATTTTGACAAAGATAATTGGGCAGCATTTCTCTCTGGCATTTAAGCATACCTTCCCCACTGTTCGAATCTCTGGACCCTGCAAGGAGAGTCAGTCCACCCCCACTCTTGTAAAGTTTAGCGTGTCGGGCCATCCAGAGTTCCAGGTTGATTAATAGAATTAAAATCAATGGTTATCGTTGTCCTCTTAGGCTTGAACTCCCTTTAAAGAAACACAAGGAGATAGAAGTGAATCCAATGTGATTTATAAATCAGTCTCCCCATCACTACATTTTTGTTCAGTTCAAGTGTTTGCATTTTCTAACCCCTAAACACACACCTACTTCTAGAGAAAGTCTCAATGAACACATTTTTTACCTAAATGTTGACTTTTACTGTGACTAGGGTTAATTATTTTATTCATTTAGAAATACCGGATTTCATCCTCCACAAACCTCTTATGGTTATCCCTATGAAAAAGAAAAAAGTACTTCCTTCCTTCCTAAATTCCCTCCACAGCTCCTGGACCTGTGTATAAAACCCTGCATCCTGCCTAATCTCCCCGTGCATCGGACCAGTGTTCCCTTGACAGATCATTAGAGGACAGGTTGTTGCCTCTACATCCCCCAAGACTCCCACACATGGTCATAAGCCAGTCACAAACCAGTTCAGGCCCACCAGTCCCCGCCCAATATAAATCACAATAGCCGATGGAGTTACCTATCGAAAATTCTGAAGTGGGTTTCCTGTGGAGTTTGTGAATGCGAGTGTGTGAGTGTGAGTGTCTCACTTGAACTCTATGCCTGCCAAGCCCAGTAACCTCCTAGAAGCCTTCATCATTGGAGCGTCATGGTACTTGTCAGAGAGATACACCACTTCCTTAATACCTGGTAGGATATTAAGAACACATTAAGGAAATGTTGGTAGACTAAATGCAACTGATACATTCACTACCAAAACGTCAATGATTACGTCAAATAACTTACTTATAGTCCTGACCTCTGCATTAGCAGAGGTAAAAGGAGAGGGGTTCATGACTTTATTTGAATCAATTTGTGTGTCCGTGTGTGTGCATGTGCGTCTCTTCCAGTCTGCCACCCACCTGCTTGGATGATGAGCTTGGCACACTCATTGCATGGAAAAAGTGCCACGTAAATAGTGCAGTCTTTCACATCAGCGCTGTTCTTATTCATTATGGCGTTAAGCTCTGCATGGCACACTGGAGGGGTGTTGGTGAGTAGGGAGGGGGGGGGGGGGTATATGGCATGTTATGACAATGTTGAGACAAATAAAACAAAACAGGATTACGAAAAAAAAAAAATATATATATATATATACAAGTTGATGCCTCAAAGCTAATTTGTTGGTTATGTCAGAGCACCCTCTATAGAAATCGATGAGAAACTACATTTCAGAGGTCAATTTCCTTTTTTATTCTGGAATATGTACACTGTTTGTAATACAGGTACACATTTGACCCCATAAAATCCGAGTTGAACTCACCATAAGGGTACTTTGTGTCCAATTTGTCGTCAGCCGTTCTTGCCCATGGCATAAGGTCATCGTCACAGCCGTTGGGCATTCCATTGTAACCGATACCAACAATTTTTTTGTCCTGGTTCACAATACAGGCTCCCACCTGTAGTTAGTGAGATTTTCAAAATATATAATTTATTTTCCAATTAACCATAATAGTGTACAGCTTAAGTATAGCATTAAGGAAGATGACATCAATATCAAAAAGAACACCATGCCCTTGCTCCAAATTAAACAAATTGTCCAGTTGAACAACATGAAAGATACAATTAAATTTCTACGATTGTATCACAATACCACCATATTGCCACAAAACACTGATTCCTGTCCCTACTACCGACTGGTAGTGGAGAGGCTCTGGAGTAATACTGCAACGATTTGCAATCTGGGTGATGATTTCTCAACTAACGTTCTATTTCATCCTTACTGACCGCCACAGGCGGTGCTTTTGGCGGTCATCCAGGATTCATAGAACCGTAGTTACATACGTAACTATCGTTTTTTGTGGTCACATTTGGAACAGTAGTGGATCTCTGGCTGTGCATCACACACACACACGATTGGGCAGATGTCCTCTGTGACTTCAAAATGCACAATTACAACCTTAATTTTACAGATGTTGGCTGATAATTGTGCATCATCTTTACAGCTGGACTACTTTATATCCGTACTCAGTCTTTTCATGGTAGCCTTCTGCAAATCATTATCCACCACCAAATAAAGTGATTATCATGCGTTACTTTTTTTTTAACATGGGAGTCAATGGGACTTTCCTCTGGTACTTCAACTGTTTAAGACGTTCCTCTGGTACTTCAACTGTTTAAGACTTGATACATTTTCAACCGTTTACCATCGTTCAAACCATTAAACAAATCTAAACATGCGTATCTTCAATACTACCAAAACGAAATTTCGATAGCATTTATACTTTTTTCAGAATCACAGTTTTAGTTTCAAACCGGCATAGTTTTCAGTTGATCTCATTGATTTCCGTTGACGCCAGACGTGAGGACGTTCAGGCTGAGTTGATGAACAACACCATCAACTCAGCCTTTCTCTACTCAACTCAGAGTCGAGTGAATGTAGTCTCCAATACTAGAATCCGGAGTTCAGTTCCAGATTTGTGGCTGCAGGCTTACGCCCGCACTCTAGCAAATCATCTCCACATTAAGTTCCAGACACTAAATTAATTTGAAGCAATGGAGCAATGAGTCTGCAAAGGAGAGCAATGGGTCCAATGGGTCCACATGGGTCCGCAAAGGAACAATGGGTCCAATGGGAACATTGGTCTGTTGCGTCTAATTACTTGTTCAGACGCAAGGCGGACAAGCTTTGCCAATAAACTAGAGAGGATCACTCACTGGTGGAATCTACGGCAGCCTCAAAAGGGTAATCAACAAGGTCAAGACCACTGCTGTCCAACAGGCCCACAATCCTGAAGTAACCCAGCCCGAAGGAGGTAAAGGGGCGATGCCTGACCGCTGGGAAGGGAGAGGCCACAGCAACAAAAGCAACGGCTGTGCTTGTCCCCGAGGAGGAAAACCATCGCCATTTGGCAAGGGAGTACGATACAGTGGTAAAACCAGTGTTTCCTCTATAGGCATTCAGCAGAGGACGCTGCTAGATTGTCAGCGGCACTGAAAATAAATATAATAAAAAAAAAATAATAATAATAAAATAAAAATAGTTTCTGCCAAGTTCAAGGCACATTTTCACAATGATCTGGTCTCAGCAGATACCTTGACTGTTGGTTGTTATAGCATATTTGGAATCTCAATCTTTACATTTTCCCTCAGCAGGAGAAACCATTTTAAGATCCCATGGCATGAGGTTTTCTAACATTAATACGAGTTCCCCTAGCCTACCTATGCTCCCCCAGTAGCTAGAAAATTTGTTGTGTTTAAAACAAGCACTAGGCATTCTGCTCTGCCTTTGATAAAACGAAGCTCAGACGCGCCGTTTTGGAATTTTCCCTGTATGTCGTTATAAGGGGAGATGCCATCTCCCCTTTCTCTGCCTTGCCAGCCCAGAGAATTCGGCCCGCCAATGAGACAATGAGCTACGACCGTGCAAGTGTCATGTGTGCGTGTGTGTGTTACACAAGTGTTGTACACTTCTTTGTTATTTGGATAACCGTTCTGCTGTTGGTGTTATGGCGCATAACACGTCGGTTCTTTGTCGTCTCAGGTATATCCACAACGAGACTGTAGTTAGGGTTATCTCAGACATGTTTGAGGAGGAATTGGGGGAAAGGAACTATGGCTTCGACTCCCTGAAGTACATGAACTGTGACATAGAGGAGAAAGGGATTGTTGCCCGTGATTGTCTCCCGCCGGAGCACGGCGCCGGCTGAATTTCGGGAACATCTTCAAATACTGTGTTAGGGGCCCACTAATATCGATATTAAAGCATCCATAAAGTAGCATGCCATGGGACCTTTAAAGGGTTATTTTTCCAAATGTTCTTCCGGGTGGGGGGGGGGGCATACCCCCAGACCACCCTAGCATTGCTCAGTTACCAACTCACAGCACCACTGCTACAAAAAAAATCGAGGGGACACACACACACACACACACACACACACACACACACACACACACACACACACACACACACACACACACACACACACACACACACACACACACACACACACACACACACACACACACACACGTTGACAGTCCTCCAAACAAATGTCCGGTATGAGGTAAACAATAATTATTTATTCAAATAAATATCAATCTACCTGAGAGCTAGGGTCCTTGCTTCTCTGAGCCGACAGGAATGCGACGGCCATAAAATACTCTGGCCATTCCAAGTAGTCCTCCCTCTTTGTAGTTGCACTGGGAGAAGACGTAAGAGGAGAGTAAGAATGAGAGACAGATGTAGGAGCAGAGTGTCAATCACACTTTAAACAAAGGACAGAATAGCCAGCCAATATTTTTACCCAAGTTTGTGAAACTTAATGCTTGTTGCACAAAGTAATGATAACGGAAACCCTTTTCTGATGATTATGAATTGAGCTACCAGAATATGCACCAATATATACCAGTATATCATTGAGGAGTAAATTACACCGGCCTTAGCATTGATCACAATACGTCTGTGTACCCTACCCATTCAACGCATTAGTAAGATATTTATGGTTGCACACAACTCCTGCTCTTGGCAGGCTTTTTTATTCAAATATGTATTACTAGTTTGATATGTGAGACTTTCTTCCCAGGGACTTTAGCAAAAATGTGATTTCCCCAGTTTCATTAAATCACTAAAGGTAAAGCAAGGGGACATTCTGTAAGCAATTTGGCACACAGTTGAGAGATGTGAAATAGCTTTAATAGCTTGGATGTTGTCACCTGCAACTGTTATGCCTGGCTAGATAATCATAACGGCTTTTTACTGCATGTAAAATTCAAAGGACCCCAAATGTCCCTGATGAAAGTGGCTAGGGGGTGAAACCCATCAATTAAGTCACCGATGTGATCGTTCCCCAGATACTTAGCCATGACATCCATGACATAAACCATGGTCATCATGAATCATATAAACTCACCCCAGGGCTCCAGAGTGCGCCTTATTTGGGCGCACATGCGCCTTATTTGGGCGCACATGCGCCTAGAATTCGGGGTAGTGCGACCAAATATTTTGTTTGGGCGCACCGGTGCAACTGAAAATGTATCTGGTATAATTATTATTATTTATTTTTTTACAGAGCAGTCTATTCATAATATTGTAATAACCACGGAAGAGGCAGTGAATGAAGTATTGATTAGACAGCGATTTATTAGACACCTAATAAACCGTTGGAACACGCAAGACCGGTAACAATAGAAACGCCGGGAAACAAACTCGCGAAGCCCAATCCAGGGGCCTGTACTACGAAGCTCGATTAGAGGGTTAGCGAGGTATGTTGAGCTGAAAGCCTGGGTTAGCTGTACCATGAAAGTCGATCTCTTTAAGCGTCGCTGTATCACCATGGTGACTTACGCTCGCAACCAAACCTGGTCGGGAGCAGCTTTTCAGCGAGTCTACCCGGAGATCGGCTACTTATATCGGCGTGCGCAGCTTCCTAGCCCCTCCTCCGATAATGGCGTCACCATTTGTGGGTGTTCCCATGGACCTCGACGCGCTTATCGTACAGGCGTCTCTCCGGAGACAGAGGGTTTTTCGGGACAGAACCGATCCCTTGGCATTGTCTGACGATATTCTTTATGAGAGATACAGATTCGGCATTTATTTAAGGCATTTATTTAATGGTCAAGATATTATTAATCAATGGCGTAAATATCGACGGTGCAACCGGTGCAGCTGCCCGGGTTATTTTTAAACAGATATAAATAACCTTAAGTATATTAATCTTTTTATTGACATATTTAGGATTTCAATCATAAATCCTATTCATATTATGGACGATTATTTTAAAACAAACCCTATTTATTTATCTATTTATCTTATCTATCTTATTAATTTATTGATCTAATCAATTAACTGAAACTGGTCTTCTGATAAGGCCTAGTAACCTGGGTTACAACTTCATCAGGCAGCCTTCTGCAAATCATTATCCACCACCAAATAAAGTGATTATCATGCGTTACTCTTTTTTTTAACATGGGAGTCAATGGGACTTTCCTCTGGTACTTCAACTGTTTAAGACGTGATAAATGTTCAACCGTTTACCATCGTTCAAACCATTAAACAAATCTACACATGTGTATCTTCAATAGGGGTGTGCCAAATAATCGTCATGACGATGCATCGCGATTCTAATTTTCACGATCTACTGCATCGATTGTTGACGCCAAGAATCGATTATTAATTTATTAATTTAATTTTTTTTTATTTTTTTTTATATCGTTTTATAAAGCCTATTCACTTTTTGTGACATCAGTTTGTCCTCTTATGTTTATGAAATGATATTGTTGTTATAATGGCAGCTACTTCCAAAAGGGGAAATGTTTGAATGTTTTCATTGGTTTAAAGGACCACTGAGGCCATGTAAACGGCACTGATTATCCTTATTTTGTTATTTTAAGTTTTATAGATCCTTAGCACTTCTTGTCAGTGTATCCAGTAATAGTCGTTTCAATAAATACAGCTATGTATGAATTGAGTTGCTTTGAGTTATCAATTGAACACACTATCCAGATCATATCCAGATCATACACAGCCAGTCAGCCACTGGTAATGGCTTAATTTTTTTTTAACAGTGTTCAGTGAAAATTCGCAATGCATCGCAATGCATCGCAATAATTCAAGTATCGCGATGCATCGTGATAGAATCGCATCGTGGCATGTGAATCGTGATACGAATCGAATCGTGACTTCTTTGGCAATACCCACCCCTAATCTTCAATACTACCGAAACAAATTTTTTATAGCATTTATACTTTTTTCAGAATCACAGTTTTAGTTTCAAACCGGCATAGTTTTCAGTTGATCTCATTGATTTCCGTTGACGCCAGACGTGAGGACGTTCAGGCATACAAACACACGCAATAGCTCCGCCATTTTCTTAAAGACACACACACGCAATGGCTACGCCAATCTCTTAAGACACACACACACACACACACACACACAGCTTTATTCCAATTCGATTTTAACATTTTGAACTCTATTCAAATCTCTCACTTGATTAAAGCTATTCAACATTTCTCCTGACTACTACTACCAATACTACTACTACCAATACAACTACTAAAATTGTTACTACAACTTCAGCTACTACTACTTCTTCAGCTACTACTACTACTACTACTACTTCAACTACTACTTCAACTGCTACTTCAACTGCTACTTCAACTGCTACTACTACTACTACAACTTCAGCTACTACTACAACTTCAGCCACTACTACTACTTCAGCCACTACTACTACTTCAGCCACTACTTCAGCCACTACTACTACTTCAGCCACTACTACTACTTCAGCCACTACTACTACTTCAGCCTCTACTACTAATTCAGCTTCTACTACTACTACTACTACTTCAGCTTCTACTACTTCAGCTTCTACTACTACTACTTCAGCTTCTACTACTTTCAAGTTATTCAGTTCAATAAATTTTACATTTCTTAATTTTCAGCAATGCTTTGCGCTTTTCATTCAGCCGTCAGCATTCACACGCGTTTTCTGCAGGAAATGCAATTTCTAGTTTTTCTTATTCTTCCTCCCGTTTTTTGGTCTTCAACTCATCCACCATACTTTCAGCTACAGAAACCATTCAACTATCAAAAGGTAACAGCATGATGGATATATATCAGCGTTTTTCAATTCTTTCAACTATTCAGCTTTTTTCACTTTTTTTTAACATGGAAGTCAATGAGTCAGAAAATTTTGTTTCTTTAAATATTGCCGCCGTAAAGGACTATGGGATACCACTAGGGCTGCAACTAACAATTATTTTAATAATCGATTAATCTGTCGATTATTTTTTCGATTAATCGATGAATCTGATAAAAAAGAAACATTTGGAATTGCCGCATCTTTATTAAAAAACTGAACATTACTTCAAATTCACAGTGCAGACTGAAGTGTAAAAACAACAGGTTATTGCTCCAACGTCCCGGAACTATTATTATTTAATATAAGTAATATTAAATAATAAAAAAATTAAAAAAACATAACTGGGATAACACAAAAAAAAACATACAATGTATGATATACTTTTCTATGTATATAAGGGATATCCATGGTTAACCAGTCAAACCTATTGATACCATTTTCGAGACTCCTTGAAATAGAACTTTAATTGCTGATAAGATGATGATAGTTCAAGATAGGCCATTAAACAGGTCATAATTCTATCTTTACTATCTATTTTATATTAGTGGGAAAACAAGCTTTCACCAAAATCTCAATTATTTTTTTTTTCTGTTGCATTTGAACACATCAATCATATTACTGAGCCGACCTGAACACATCACATTTGACACCGTTTGTGACCATTGGTCAGTTTGTTTTTTAAGCTTACTAGCTCTATATCCTGCCGATTTTAACATGGATTTAAAAACTGCATTACTATTTTTAACTGACGGGACTTTCTACACCGTCCGGTTGTGTGATTACTACCGCTGCTTTGAATGACTGTTGATGCACGCGGTGCCAACTCCGAGCCCGTCTGCACAACGTCTGCAGCAGCAGCAGCTGACAGAGTTTCGGTTGGACTAGACGGATACTGAGTTGAAGGAGTTTTTTTAACCCAAAGACAGTGAAGGTACAACACTTTTATGTAGGCCTACAGTCAGTTTTAAGATATGACCAAAATACAAGCTGTGGTCGCTCACACTAAAGCTTGCTGTGGGCGTGCATGAACCATGAACCAACCTGTCGGTGGCTGGCTGTAAACAGTGCTGCGCCTATGAGTAACTTATTAATCGCGTGACACAACGAATCAACGACTAAATTCGTTGCCAACGCATTTAATAATCGATTTTTATCGATTTTAACGATTCGTTGTTGCAGCCCTAGATACCACTATCTCCTTTTCTTTCGTAAAGGTTGCTCAGGAATATCCTATGCTAAAGGAGGATTAAAGGATGCATCGAGGCTCCTTTCCTAAGCATTTTTAGAATTCGAACCACCTTTCCTCCAAGTGCTTCCGGGTCATCTCGTTAGAAAAGGATATTTCCTATGCAAAAGAGAATTCGTAGAGGCATCTGGTGTGATCCAGATGCCTCGGAAACTTAAGAACGTATCAATCGTTTTGTGACAGAACTTTCACTTCAGTGTTTCTTTTTTGCAAATACCGGTTGGCTATAAGGCAAGGCAACTTTATTTATAGCACTTTTCATACACAAGGCAGACTCAAAGTGCTTCACATATAAACATTGTCATGCAATAAAATAAAATAATAGATAAGTAAAAGAAAACATATGCAAAGAAATGAGTAAATAGAAAGTGCAATGTATTTAAGATCAGATCAACAGTCTCTCTGGTACCCACGTCGGGACTCCAACCCGACCTAAAGGAATTTCGCTGGCGTGCATCTATGCTCTTTTCATTAGCACAGAGTCGGGATCGGTCGACGAGTCGTCACACTGCTGGTGAGACGTCTCCAAAAGCTCACTTTACGCGATGGATCGAGTGAAATAGGAGAAACACCTGTTAATCTGCCTACTGGATCGACACTCGACAACCAAAAACAGTGCGACAACAACCTTGAATTTGTTGAATTTGCTGTTTAATTTGGTTTGTGTGCGGTCGGAAGTCATTTCCGCGTTCCGTGATACGTTCAAGGGCCGTGATCGACAACGGGCAATGACCCCTTTATTGAGCCTGACTCGCATGAAATCAAACACAACAGAATGCATTGTTTCAATATGGCTGTTGCTGATCCCAAAGCTATTGATGTCATCAATGGGAAACTACTGACTGTTGCTGATGTAATTTCAAAGACTGTTATCAGCGCATACAGCCTGAGGTAGGGATGCAAATTATCGAGTAAATCATTAATCGATAGTTGTTTCATCTTATCGATCGATGAACGATTAATTGATAAGCGGCAATTCTTCTGAGAAGCTGAATTTCCTTCTGAATGTGACACATTTAGGTGGTAATTGTTGTTGTAATTGTAATTGTTGTAGTTGTACTTTAAAATACTTCCACATATTGTGCATTTGGCATCTTTGTCGTCATTAACCAACTTAAAGTGGCTCCATACAGCACTCCGTTTTGCCCTCTTCATCGTGTCAGTGTCCCGCTTTTCGTTTGTCTTGTCCTGCTTCGCTTGTGTTCCCGCTTGTGTTCCCGCGTGTGCGTCAAGTACGTCTGGCGTCAAGCGCGCCCTCACGTGGACGGTTGGGGAATTACGGGTTAAAAATGCGATTAATTGCAAGTAATTTATATTAATCGAGTAATCTCTTATCGACAATTAATCGATAATCGATTAATTGTTTGCATCCCTAGCCTGAGGGTAGCACACTCTAGAAATCTTACAAAGATGTCTGCAGCCAAGTTCAGCCTTCCCTCCCTGGAATGCTGTACAGACTTTCTTGGCGTCCAGCTGAGGAACGGAAATGACACCGCCAATTTTTCAAGTAAGGCAGCGTTGGCTGATGGAGTGATTCTTGCTATTGAGGCCCTGTTCCCCCAACACTGTGGCGAATGCGAGGCTGACTACGCCATCGCCTTCGACTCAGAGGAAAAACCAACTATTCTTTGTTTCTCCTGTTTCCGGGGTTCCCACAACTGTACCCAGATTCGTGAGAAACTAGATGTTCCCGACACCATAACAAACCTCCCATCAGGGTTTGTCTGGCTGTGTCATGGGTGCAAGGCTAAAATAAACCCGGTAAAGCCACCCAAGCGAACCCGGACCGTCAGTGTGTCCAACAACGTTTCCAACAACGTATCCAACACCGCAAGTGCTGCTAACTCTCCAAAGCACAACACCCAGCCTTCGCCTCTCAACGAGGATGATCTTCAACAAAGACTGTCAAATATTGACAGAGGAGCTGAAGAACAAACAGAGCAGACAAAAGGCGACAGCACCAAAGTCTGCCCACGCTACAAAACTAGAAATTGTCCCCATGGCAAGGATGGGAAAGAGCTAGTTGCAGGAGTTTCCTGCCCATTACGACACCCAAAGCTGTGCCACAAATACAGTGGACACGGAACGAACTCAAGATTCGGATGAACAAAGGGAAAAAGGTGTGAGTTTTTCCATCCCAGGCTTTGCAGAAACTCCCTGCAAGACAAACACTGCCCAGTGGAAGATGGTACCTTCACGCATCTGAAAGGAACGGCTCGAGGTCCTGACAGGCCTAAAAGACCGAGCTCCAGAGAGACCCAACCCCCGTCGTACCCCAGCAGAGGTCGAAGCAACCCGGCTGAAAATAGAGCAGCTGGGGACAACAACGCCTGGCCGCGACCGAGAGCTGCAAGCAGGGCCGCTGAACTCGGACCCGAGGAGAACAGAACTGTAAGCTCCTCCAGCATTGACAACAATGCTAATTTTTTACAGATCATGGGACTGGTGACATCCATGCAAGAATACTTCAGGAAAGAGATTGCAGAACTCAAGAGCAGCCTCTCCAGACTATCGCCAGTCCCCGCAACGCTACCCAAGCCCCTCTTCAACCAGCATGTACTGAGATACCCTCAGAGCTACCCCCAAAGCTGCCCACAGCAATACTGCTAAATATTCAGTGTATGAACCCTAGTGCAAGCAGCAACACCAAATGGAAGCTTCCCTACCTCTACAACCTTCTCGATCAGGACATCAATTGTAGCTTCCCAATACTTGCACTCACTGAAACTTGGCTCAAGTCCTACATCACTGATGCCCAGATTCACCTACCAGGGTATGATATTATCAGAGGTGATCGTTCCTCCCGAAAAGGAGGTGGTGTCCTACTCATACATCTCTGATCAACTGGTCACCAGCAATATCGAAGTACACGGCGACAAAGTCTGCCAAGCAGTTGCCTGCTCTTGCGAAACCTCCAAGACGGCAATTATCCTCGTCTATCGCCCTCCAAGCGCACTACCCTGCAATAGGAATGCTCGATATAAACGATATACGATATAAACGACAAAAAATGGCCTACGATAGAGATCTTAGTTATATTGCTCTATCGCGATATTGCATGTTTGACGCGATCTATCCATGACCCGCGAAATATAAATTGCCACGAGCTGCAACCGTCTGCAACGCATCGTCCGCGACCCGCAAAATTTAAAAAGAGCCACGAGCTGCGACCAGCTGCATGCATCATCCGCGACCCGCGAATGAGCTGCAAGTAAATATGGCTGAAAGCAAAACGGAGGAGCTGGTGAAAAAGAAAGGTGCAACTTCCATCATTTGGAATCGTTTCGGATTTAAGCGGACCGACGAGCAGAAGCAAGCTATACTCTGTTGAGTGTGTGGGGCAACAATTCTGGCTAAGAGCGGTAACACGACTAACCTGTTTTACCACCTCAAAACAAAACATATCGTTGAATACCATGAGAGCCAGGCAATGCAGCCAACCCCAAGCTCAAGTCTGAAGAACGCAGGAAAGAAAAAACAGGAACCGATCCAGTCCTCCATCCAACAATCATTTTCAAAGGGAACACCTTACAATAGGAAGAGCCCGCGATGGATGGAAATTACAAGGGCCATAATTGTTTACTTGTGAAAGGACATGGTCCCCTTTCAAGCGGTAGAGAGGCGCGGCTTTAACGCCATGATCAGAGCTATTGATCCACGATACGAGGTGCCTAGCCGCAAATACTTTACAGAAACAGAGATGCCAAAATTGTATGCCGAGCTCCACGAAAAGGTTGAAAAAGAGCTGTGTGACTTGAAATGCCACTACAACAGACCTGTGGTCGAGCCGTACCATGGAGCCTTACCTCAGCCTGACCATTCACTATATAACGGACGATTGGAATCTTGGCAGCCGGTGTTTGCAGACGTCGTACTTCCCCTCTGAACATACTGCCGAGGAGATAGCACAAGGACTCAAGGGAGTGCTTGAGTCATGGGGTTTTAAAGAAGAACGCCAAGTGTGCATCACTACAGATAATGGATCGAAGGTGGTCAAGGCCGCGTCTCTGAATGATTGGAGCAGGCTGCAATGCTTCGGACACAGGTTGCACCTTGCCATCGGTAGGTTAAAACATTTTGTCCATAATATAATATTTTAACATGAGATAGCAAAATTTAAATGGACCCTTCTGATCCGATTATATTTCTAATCGGAATAGATCTATTCCTATCATGCAATCTTAATGTAGGCTACTGTAGGCCTATATATGGCATTTACAAAAGTGGTGAGCGTACGTTCTTATGTCTCTCGCGCTGTTATGTTTGTCTTGACTTATATGATATATGTAGGGGATAATGTTGTACAGAACGCCGGTCATTATCGGGAAAATAAGCACCGACAGGGCGAACCGGACCCCGACGCGCAGCGGAGGTGCGCTTCGCCCTGAAGGGTATTATTTTCGATAAAAACCGGCGACGTTCTATATATTATCCCGCTTATTACAAGGCTAATTGCCAAAACGAAAAAATATATTCACACGGTGTGTCTTTTTACAATTACCATTCGTAGTGATGATCAGCAGAGAAATAGTCCGCAAATAGCGCGTGTTCTCCACCGCAGCTAACATCATGAATAAAAAAAGAGCCGCAATTTTTCTCAAAAGTTATAGCTCTAATAGTAATGTTGCATTTGCGTTGAGAGATGTAGATTATGCCTCTGTTCAGTTGTATATAGCCAATGCTATTTTAATGTTGCATTTGTGCAAGTAATGTTCATTCAATCCTAATCGAGTGATCGTGCGCGCGCGTGTGTGTGTGTGTGTGTGTGTGTGTGTGTGTGTGTGTGTGTGTAGATTATAGATTAAATTAACTAATATCTTACAAATTTGTCAACAGAAAAAAGCGTGAAAGACCCCCCAATCGACCGCGTGGTAGCCTTGTGCAAGAAGATTGTGAGTTCCTTTTCACACTCTTGGAATAGAACAGACCTGCAAACTCCTCAGAGGAAAAAAGGTGACAGTGTCACGGGGGATTTTTTTTTTATTGTAATATACAAATAACACTAGTCTGAGCGTGACTTAACAAAACTCAGCATACTTTATCAAAAATCAATGTCAAAACATCCTTGAGGCTTATAAAAAATATTTTATTTACAACTGTCACAATTTTTTTATTATTATTATTTGTACTTATTATTGGAGAGACAAAAAACAATTATTATTCTGTGAAGTTGATGAATTGTCACTTTTAGGTTTTCTACCCAGTTACCAAAAAAAGAAACACTTGGAATATGCGCTGTGGCAAGCACATGGTTTGCATGTGTTACTTCGAAGGCAAAAAAAATCTAAAATACAAGAAAACACAAAAACCTACATTCAACCAGTGGGGTATGGCCCCTGACTCTCTGAGGAGGTAGGTACCCCCAGGTACCCCCTCCATGCCAGGGCGCCCTGAATTTATGTTTATTAACAGCTCCTCCACCGGGGTCAAGACAATTTGAGGGCCAGATCCAGTCTACCGACTGTCGGCCTTTTCACGATTGGCTTAAAAAAAATGCTTATTTAAATTTATACCAATACGATGGTGGGAAAAGCTTACCAGTTTGTATGTTTTTTATACTTCATTTTTATACTTCATCCGCTGACCGCTTGGAAGCCATCGGAGTACATATTTTTTTTAGAAGAAAGGGGTTATGTGGTAGGATCTTTAAGAATGCTTAACTGGGATATTTATATATTCATGGCTCAAATATTAACGATCATGCTTTTGACGTGTAACTAACGCATTTACGCGGTCAGCGATCCGCTGCCAGGCTTTGGTTCTCCGGGTTGCAGAGGCTTTAGCGTTCCCTTTTCTTGTGATAATGTCCTTCTCCTCGTCATAGCTCCCCAGGAGAACCTGAAGTTCCATTTCATTGAAATAAGCGGCCCGTTTCGCCATTTCGATCAGGGTTTCCATGATCCATACATCACGTCTTTTTAGGTTTGGCGGTGATGCGCACAACCCTGTGTTGTGCACTGTGGAACCGAAAACTCTGGGTTAGTCGGCACTGGTTAAATCAACCTAGAGTTCAGCGTTAACTCAGTGTTTGTTAAACCTCCGTTCGTGGAACACCCCTCTAGACGAGTGTTTCGCAAGCTCTCTTGCGTTGTTTGGCCGCATGCATGCGCGGTAGCCACGCAACCGCCTCATCCAATGGCGAGCTCAGTTGGCGCTGTGTGCTTCAAGATTCCGATTGGGAAATGTCAATTATAAGAAAGATTCTGAAGCAAGTGCTGAGATTCCGATTGGCCCAGAGAAATGTCAATTATAAGAATGATCCAATAATTGTTCGCAATTCTGGACCCCCCCCCCCCCCCCCAAAAAACAAAACTCTCCGGTTCTACACGATTCACGTGAATGACCGAATTGACCAAGAAAACGGCGATTGTCGCCGAAAAGCGACAAGTTTGCAGCTTTGATAGAAGAAAAGAGTTGAAGAAAGCCCAGGCAGAGCACAATCTTCCCTTACATCGACTCATCACAGAAACACCAACAAGGTGGGGTTCACGCCAGATGATGATCCAGAGGGTGCTTGAACAAGAGAAGGCCCTATCACAGGTACTGAGGGCAAACAGGAAAACCAGGCACCTGGTACCCACTTGGCAAGATACAGATGTCTTGGAATCTGTGAGCGGCCCACTGCTGCAATTCACAGACGCGCTGTCTGGGGAACAGTATTCAGTCAGTCAGTGTGTCCTAAATCAAACCTGTTCTCCATCTTTTTAATAACACTGTTCTTGCTGCAGCTGAAGATGACACTGAGCTGACCAAGGACATTAAAAAAGTCATCCTGTACCTAAACGAGAAGTACTCGGACCCAGAAACGGTTGACCTTCTGGATATGGCCTCCTTGGTCGACCCACGGTTCAAAGATACATATATAGCTGATGCCCGCCAGGAGTTCATGAAGACCAGAGCGGTGGCAGAAATTCAGTCACTGTTGGAGGTGCAAGCTCCAATGGTCACAGAGCCACACACAAACACAGAAGTTGCAGCTGACGGTGCTGAAGCTGCTGATGTACCTGTTGAGAGGCAAGCCAAGAGGGTGAAACTGAGCCTGGGAAGCTTTTTCAAAAAGGCCTCCGATGGCACAGCCGCTCTCGCTGACAGAAAGGCCATCGAAGTGGAGCTAAAAAGTTACCTGCAGACAATGCAGGTTGATGGAGAGACTAACCCACTGGACTGGTGGCGGCTGTACCAAACTAATTTTCCAAGGTTGGCAAGACTAGCCCAGAAATATCTCTGTATCCCGGCCACAAGTGCTCCTTCTGAAAGGGCATTTAGCATTGGTGGTAACATAGTTACATGCCATCGGTCTCTGTTGAAGCCAGAGACTGTGGACAAGCTTGTGTTCCTGGCGAATAATCTTTAGACCTGTAACAACTAGGGATGGGCATTTGAAGAAATTTCCTTGATCGAGCACCGCTAGAGTTATCGATCAATTATCCATCAATCATTAACTTTTTTCTATAGGCTATATTGAAATTCCCGTTGGTAGAAAATACAAAATGCAGCACGTTTTATCAATGAAATCTTTATTCCAACAATAATGTATGGGCCAACATTAATACAATACAGTTAACTTGAAGACCTACAACTGTTTAACAGTTTTAAAATAATAAATACAGGCATTATAGGTTATAGGCCTATGCAGCGCTCGTAAAGTCCGAACAATGCGCCTACAGGCGCTCTTAAAGGTTTGGAAACTATTCAACAAGACTAAATCTGTAGCCTATTCCAATTACAATAAGTAGCCAACTTATCGGACAACAATAATCAAACAAAGGCAGTAGGCTAAAAGTGGGCATTAAACTGTATAACTGTTTTGAAAAAAAGGGGGGAAAAAGGCCGACATATAATGCCTATAGGCTGCAGCCGGCGCGCGGAAAAGGCTCGCAACAAAAAGATGAGCCAGTGTTTCCCGCAGGATTTTTTTCAGCAGCGGTGGTGTGGTCCCCGATCCCTCTAGGGGGGTCCGGGGGCATGCCCCCCCAGCCGGAATTTTTTTGTACCCTTTTACATTGGAACGCATGAATCTGGTGCACTTTGAGAGGAGAATATGCACTTAAATCCTATTCAAACAGTCCTGTGTATTACTGTAGATGGGATTATTGGTGTTGTAACTTTGCCTTTTGTGTCTTCATTTACAGATTTTTATATTTTTGTATAGTAATATTTAAACAAAAAATGCCACAACGTAATTTGCACAATTTATTTACAGATTTTTGCCTAATGCTTAAACACTAAACATGGTTGCTATGCCCAAAGCATAACTGTTTTTTACATAAGACACTTTGTTCAAAAATGAAATCTCCTGCAACAATGGGCAAAACACATCTTTTTAAATTATAAACCCAACTAAAATTTGAAAAGAACACAGACTCACACACATGAAAAATAAAAAATGAAGCTAATTGAATACCAATCAGTGTGAGCCTTAGCACTACAAATAGACCTCAGGTGAGCTCAGCTCCTTTGTGAGACAGTGAGAGTCAGGGGAAGAGGACAAGAGAGCGATGATAAGCTTGTTATTGCTTAAAACACTTCTTAGTCTTGGGAGTCAAAAAGTGATGAGAAAATTATAAAATAAATATAAGTTATACATAATAGAAACTATTCATGATCTTTTAAGAAGTCCTTAGGTTTTTTCCCTGCATTTATGCTAATGACCACATGCTTACAGGCGATTAGCATAAATCCCTAACTAAAATACGCGATGAAAACTGATTTTATATGGCAATAAAGAACAACATCGGATCTAACAGTATGGATTCATTTTTCAAAGTTCCCGAAAATATCTAGGCTATAAATTCCTGACTGGATATAAGCTCCTGTAAAGGCTATGAGTGATCCCAAAAAGAGCGACAACACGCACACACACACATAGGCCTACACACACACACAATACTAGAGGAAAAACGGCACGGAGGTTGCGGTTTATAGATACAATAAAATGATTGGGCTCAGAGGGTTTTTAACACTGGTGGTCATGTAGCGACACATTTTAGCAACTTACTTTCTCTCTCTCTCTGTCTGTCTCTCTCTCTCTCTGTCTGTCTCTCTCTTTCCTTCTTTCTTCGATCTTCCGCTTCACTCGCTACTGCTAGAATCAATGTAACTTTGCAACCGTGTAGGGTAGCCTACTGCAAACAACTGCCACACTCGCTGTGTATTTTTCTTCTTTGATGTTGGTCACGTGACGATGTGCCGCGTGCTGCGCAATTGACGTTACGCGCTGTACATTTTCTAAAAGGAGCTACGTATAAAAAAAATAATAATAATTAGGAGAAGGATTTTTATTGCAGTGGCGGAGAAAATTCAGCAGCGGAATTTTGCACTTTTTTGCACTTTTTATGGCACTACTGTTAAGAAACTTTTATACTTGAAGGTAAACATGTTCTTTAGTTGACATATATGTGCCTTATACTGGAAGTGTATTCTTTATTCCAAAAATGTATTGCACTAATTTCATGTTCATTTCAAAATTGTATGTGTGCACAATAAATGTTCTCAAAACGACATACTAAGTTTCTTTCTTCTTTTGTTTTATACATTTAGCAGTTTGGCTTTCCTTAGAGTCTATGTAACCTGTTCTGAAATGGTTCTATTATGATTTACAGTATATATCGTGATATATATCGTTATCGCAATAGCTGCAATGTATATCGCAATATGTATTTCATATCGCCCATCCCTACCCTGCAACACTAAAGACCTCTTCAAATTCGTCAAAGACTACGCAGCAGCAGTGGAGGATGGATATGATGTCATGTTGATGGGTGATTTCAACCTGCCCAACATCGACTGGTCGAAGTCAATGATAAAAAGTGTCTCCCCGCAAGCAACCATAGATGCAGCAGAAGAGCTTCTTGACCTTATGGACTCCCACTTCATGGACCAGCCCGTGATTGAAGACACAAGGTCGACAAACATCCTTGACCTCTTCATCACCAACAACGAAACGATCTTGACACCCCACTCTCAGATCATAGGATAGTGAAGATTTCCCTCACAGCTGACCCAGCCTACCAGCCTATCCTCACCACCAAAGAGTTCAGATCTCTTAACCTGGAGAAAGCAGACTGGGAAGCGATTAACCAGAACCTTTCGGACATGGACTGGGTGTCCCTAAAAGCATCCTGCCACGACGAAAACGACTTCCCAGAACTCTTTCGGCTAACGCTTTTCCAAGTATGTCTCCAACATACTACCGGATCGCGTTCCTGCCGCAACATCAGCAGAAAGAAGAGAAAACTCAACTGACAACTGTACAGAGCCAGCCTCACTGCCCCAGAGTCGAGGAGAATCTCAAGACTGAGCTAGCTCTGCTCCATATCCAGATGCGGGACACAATCCACGGAGAGCTAGAGCTCAAGGAACAAGAAGCTGTAAAGAAAGTGAAGAAAAATCCCAAATATTTTTACACTTATGCAAAGCAGTTTCTCAAGCGTAGCACTGACATCAAGCTACTCAAAGACAAGGACAACAAGCCGGTACAAGACAAGAAGGGCATAGCTGACTTGCTGCAGGAGCAGTACATGTCAGTGTTCAGCGACCCCAACAACCCAGCTAAGGAGGACCCAAGCTTGAGCCCCGCAACTGCAGCCCTGTCCGACGATGACATGACCTTCACCAAAGAAGATGTCATCGAAGCTATTGATGAGGTCAACCCGAATGCCGCCAGCGGCCCAGATGAAATTCCTATTAGGGTACTCAAGGAATGTAAGCTGACTGTGGCAGAACCTATCTACCTCATCTGGGAATTTACCAAGAGTCAAGTCCCCAGTTAAGGCAGAACCTATCTGCCTTATCTGCTCATTTACCAAGAGTCAAGTCCCCAGTTACTACAAGGAGTCCATAGTAACCCCGATACACAAAAAGGGCAGCAAGTTCCTGGCTCAGAACTACCGCCCAGTGTCCCTAACCTCCCACATTGTGAAACTGTTTGAACAAATTCTCCGGAAGCAGCTAGTCAACTACCTGGAGAGAAACAACCTTGTTTCAAAGACACAGCACGGTTTTCGCAAGGGACACAGCTAGGGATGTCCCGATCCGATATTTGGATCGGATCGGCCGCCGATATTAGCAAAAAAATGCATATCGGATCGGCCTGCACGGGAAAATCCCGATCCGGACTCCCGATCCAGTTTGTTTTCAAAACTCCGGTCCGTGTTTTCGAGCGCACCAATGTAGGAAATCCATTCCAGTTTTTTTCAGCTTTTCCCCCCAAATCCGGTCCGCGTTGTTCAGCACACCTAGCGCACACCGAGTGTTGGCTTTTTAAGCCTTGGTTTACACTCTTGTTGTTCAAGAGCAGAGCACTGATGGCAATTCAGTGTGTGTGTGGTAATTTGACTATTTTCTAATCAGGTTTTGTGTGTGTTGCTTTTATATATAATGTTATATTGTTTAAAATATTGTTTACACTCTTGTTGTTCAAGAACAGAGCACTGATGCCAATTCAGTGTGTGTGTGTGTGGTAATTTGACTATTTATTATTTTGTCTATTTTGTGTTTATTTAACCCTGAATAAACAGGTCAGCTTCTCATTACCATCTATTGTGGATTATTCAAACTAACCTAATTAAGTTGGCTAGTTGTTCTTAAGAGTAAAACCCTTTTCAACATGAGTAGTACTACAAAATAAGTAAATATCTTTAATCTTTAATACATGCTTGGATCGGCCGGTATCGGCCTATGCTAAAAGCTACAATATCGGTATCGGATCGGAAGTGCAAAAAGCTGGATCGGGACATCCCTAGACACAGCTGCCTCTCAGAACTTCTCGAACACCTGGATGACATCCTGACGGGCCTCCAAGATGAGAAAGACACCGACGTGATCCATCTAGACTTCGCCAAAGCGTTTGATAAGGTGGACCACCCACTGCTCATCAAGAAGCTGGAAAGATATGGGATCCACCCAAAAATGATTGCCTGGATATCATCGTTCCTCTCAGACAGAACACAATCAGTTGTCGTGAATGGTATCCACTCCTTTATAGCGGCGATTATCAGTGGTGTTCCCCAGGGTACAGTCCTTGGCCCCATCCTATTCATATTGTTTATCAACGATATTGGAGATTGTGTCAACCACTCCACAGTCAGATGCTTTGCTGACGACACCAGGCTATCATCTAAAATTGACACATCTCATGACTGCTCAAAGTTGCAAGAAGACCTCTACGCTGTAATAAAGTGGTCAGAGCGGAACAACATGCAGCTGCACGAGGACAAGTTCGAGTACCTCTACCACAGTTGCGACAGAAACAACGCCTTCAAAGAACTCCCCTTCTACAAGGAGCAGTTCTGGTACGACACATCAAGTGGCATCACACTCCGTCCATCTGACTCTGTCAAAGATCTGGGTGTAATCGTATCAGCTGATCTCAAGTGGGAAATACAGATCAATGCCATGATAAAGAAGGCTAAAAGAATGTCTGCCTGGGTGTTTAATGTATTCAAATGCAGAGATACAACCACAATGATGACACTCTACAAGAGCATGGTCAGGAGCGCAGTTGAGTACTGCTGCCCATTGTGGCACCCGGCAAAGGTTGGTCTCACCCAGAAGATCGAGGCCCTTCAACGAACCTTCACTGCTAGACTTGCACAATGCCAAGACATGAATTACTGGGAGAGACTCAAAAGCCTGAAACTCATGTCACTCAAAAGGCGAAGGGAGCGCTATGTCATCATGACTATGTGGAAGATTCTCAACGGACACCATCCTAACAACATGGGGATCGAGTTTCAAAGCTCTAAACGCAACGGGATCACCGCAAAGCTCCCAAAACTATTGAAGTCGGGCAAGGCGAAACACCAGACGATGTACAATACATCTTTCGCAGTACTCGGGCCCAAGCTGTGGAACCTCATCCCAGCCAATGTATCCTCGGTGAAGGACCTCGAAGTCTTCAAAATCGAGCTCAATAAGGACTTCCTCTCCAAAATGCCCGACAAGCCACCTGTCAAGGGCTACTCTTGCGAGAACAACTCTCTCCTGGAATGGTGCTCTAGTGGAGCACTGCTGAGTGGTCGGATATGCTGATGGCTCTGTTAAAGACAAAATCCTAAAAAAGAGAAAAGAAAGAAGAATTTGGTACCCACGTCGGGACTACAACCCGACCTAAAGAAGCTTGGTACTTTCTCTGCGACTCCAACCCGGATTCTAGTACTCTATTTAGGGCTGCAACAACGAATCGATAAAATCGATAAAAATCGATTACTAAATGCGTTGGCAACGAATTTGGTCGTCGATTCGTTGTGTCGCACGATTAATAAGTTACTCATAGGCGCAGCACTGTTTACAGCCAGCCGCCGACAGGTTGGTTCACGGTTCATGCACGCCCACAGCGAGCTTTAGTGTGAGCGACAACAGCTTGTATTTTGGTCATATCTTAAAACTGGACTGTAGGCCTACTAGGGGTGTAACGGTACACAACAGTCACGGTTCGGTACGTACCTCGGTTTTGAAGTCACGGTACGGTACAGGACGGTTCGGTTCATAGTTATGGTGAAAAAACGGATTGCTTGACAGAACGAACATAAGTTTAATTAGTAACGAATTAAACACAACAGTTTTAGCTGTCAGTATGAAACATACAAATAAAATGATGCAATTCTCCAATAACCCTAACATAAAATTAATGAAAAATCCAGTTTTAATGCTCAGTCTAGGCTCTTTAAGCTGGTATGTAAACAAAGAGTTTGTAACATATTCCTGCAGCTCTCTAAAGCTCTGAAGTTCTCATAAATATAATCAATCATTAAATAAAAGTGCAACTGCAGCCTTAACTTAAATTACAGCTTATGTATTTTATAATCTATTGGTGTTTTCATTGCCTCTCGTAGGTCAGAGGCAATGAAAACACCAATAGACCTGGTGATGGCATTTGCCCGTTCTGAATTCCCAGACAGGTGTAGGGGTTGATTAAATAGTGTAGGGAGCTGGGTTTGAACGATTTGAACAACTTTTTTTCATTTTGCAGCGGTGACAGTAACGCCTGGATGGTGCCGTCACGTTAAAATTGTACCGGGGGCGAAAATTTGTGCAAGTTCGATGTGTTTCCATTTGCATAGACGATCGCTGTTGAACAATGTCTGCACACAGCTTTCGACTTGTCCACTCGTCTTTCCCCATTGTGATAATTAACCTGGAATCCAAAGTTCTCCCACACTTGGGATTTAAATGACAGGGGGGCATCTTCAAGCTCCGGTTTTCTGTTGTCGCTCGCCATGCAGTTCGCTCTCAGTTCGCTAGTAGACATCAATCCACACACAGTCGCGATCGCGCTCTGCTACTGCTACTACGCGGAGTTCGCGCACGTGCGAGCCGAGCCTAATAAGGCTAAACGGTCCGGGGGGAACTCCGACTTCAAGTTTTAAGTTCCACACCGCAAAACAAGCCTTTACATTCGCCATATTAACCCATTTAAGCCGGGAAAGCATTGCCGCTGTTCTACCTTTAAAGCCGGGGGCGCTGTTGCGTCATTCTACCTTTAAGGACGGGAAAGCGTTTGCGTCGTTTTTCTGTATAAGGGGGGTTTTTGCCCAAAGTGTCGGCCTCTGGGCCACTGAAATGCATCATAATAGACACATATAGGTGTCAACTTGTTCCTCGTGAGTTTAGTTCAGAAATTTCTTCAAGCAAGTATGGCGGAATTTGAGACTGAAGACTTTTCTGACGGTAGCGATTTCGAGGAGTTTCTCGGCTTCGAAGATGTTGATGAGGCCGAGTACTTTGATGACGAATACGAACCGATTGACCGGGAATTATGGTTAAGGCACATGTTCGTGAATGACGACGAGGAAGAAGAAGTATGGAATGGGGCTATGGGAATGGGGCTGCTTGTGTTGCCGGTGCGAAGAGATTACTGGCGACAGAGTAAGAATCTCTTTCGGACGCAATTCGCCAGAAATATGTCCCGGGACAGATTTGCGGCCATCTGGAGGCAAGGACAATAGTAATACTTATTGATTGTGATGATGCTGTAATAAGAAATTACGACAGTTTATATGTAAGAGATGTATTACTGTCCCGGAGATGCGCAAAGCACCCGGGTGCGTAAGACCAGATAAGCTTCTCTGGAATGTCACTTATACTTATCAATAGTAATACTTATTGATTGTGATGATGCTGTAATAAGAAATTACGACAGTTTATATGTAAGAGATGTATTACTGTCCCGGAGATGCGTAAAGCACCCGTAAAACCAGATAAGCTTCTCTGGAATGTCACTTATACTTATCAATAGTAATACTTATTGATTGTGATGATGCTGTAATAAGAAATTACGACAGTTAATATGTAAGAGATGTATTACTGTCCCGGAGATGCGTAAAGCACCCGTAAAACCAGATAAGCTTCTCTGGAATGTCACACCTAAGTGCGATCTCCAGACTAGCAATACATCTCTTCCAAAGAATAGAGCTTCTTTGGAATTTCACACCTAACTGCGATCTCCAGAACAATAATGCCTAGGCTACTATACATTCCCAAATTATAGCCTGTATCTTTTAATTACGCTACTTCTTAGGATGGAATGCAATTGTATTTGTATTATGCATAATACTTTTATTCAGTAGTCATCACATACAAGTGCATGTAATTTAAAACGCAGACTGTTTACAGTTTTAGTCCCAGTCTGTTCCCCTTCCCATGTTTGTTATTATATACTTTATTACTTTCTTATATACTTATTTCACTTTATTATACTTTATTTTTTTTACTGTTTTGTGCTGTTCCTGCACTTTTACATATTTTTTTACTTTTTTATTTACTTTTCTACCTGTATGTAAATATTGTAAATATTTGTAAATAAAAACTCAAATTTCCCATGTAAGCCACAGGTGTCAGCTCTCAAATACTTTTTGAATTGTGTTCCTATCTGTTACAGGGGCTGAGAAATCAGTAATTTAGTAGGCGTTGACACAATTGCTGAATTTCTAGAAAAACTTCAGGTTTTGGGGGCTTTTCTGAAATCGCCTATAGGTTTTACAGGCATTTTTTCCAGGCGCTTTAGGCCTAAATGGGTTAACGCTATGTACGCCACATTTACGGACCGCGGTACACCTCTGTAACCGCACCGAAGTGCCTGTACCGTGACGGTTCGGTTCAAATACGTGTACCGTTACACCCCTAAGGCCTACATAAAAGTGTTGGACCTTCACTGTCTTTGGGTTAAAAAAACTCCTTCAACTCAGTATCCGTCTAGTCCAACCGAAAACTCTGTCAGCTGCTGCTGCTGTAGACGTTGTGCAGACGGGCTCGGAGTTGGCACCGCGTGCATCAACAGTCATTCAAAGCAGCGGTAGTAATCACGCAACCGGACGGTGTAGAAAGTCCCGTCAGTTAAAAATAGTAATGCCGTTTTTAAATCCATGTTAAAATCGGCAGGATATAGCTAGTTAGCTTAAAAACTAACCAATGGTCACAAACAATGTCAAACGTGATGGGTTCAGGTCGGCTCAGTAATATGATTGATGCGTTCAAATGCAACAGAAAAATAATAATAATAATAATTGAGATTTTGGTGAAAACTTGTTTTCCCAGTAATATAAAATAGATAGTAAAGATAGAATTATGACCTGTTTAATGTCCTATCTTGAACTATCATCTTATCAGCAATTAAAGCAATATTACAAGTTCTATTTCAAGGAGTCTCGAAAATGGTATCAATAGGTTTGACCGGTTAACCATGGACATCCCTTATATACATATAAAAGTATACCATACATTGTATGTTTTTTTTTGTGTTATCCCAGTTATGTTTTTTTTATTTTTTTATTATTTAATATTACTTTTAATAGTTCCGGGATGTTGGAGCAATAACCTGGTGTTTTTACACTTCAGTCTGCACTGTGAATTTGAAGTAATGTTCAGTTTTTGAATAAAGATGCGACAATTCCAAATGTTTCTTTTTTTTATCCGATTCATCGATTAATCGAAAAAATAATCGACAGATTAATCGATTATTAAAATAATCGTTAGTTGCAGCCCTAACTCTATTCTAGGACTCTAACCTAGATTCGAGGACCCTAACCCAGGCACACGTCGGGACTCTAACCACGAACCAAAGGCCTTATTCTGGGACTCCAACCCAGTAGCGGTTCCTGGCCGAGCTCACCAGGGAGGCAAACATGAGCGCGCATTCATGAACGCGTGCAGTGCACCCGCACATGCATGTCTTTCGCGTAGGCCTACACAACTTTTAAAAAAAAACATACTCGCGTGACGCGTCGCTTGGTGGCGAGAGCATAATAACTAAAATAAACTAGACACTTAACAGTGTATCAGCAGAGTGCAATGCTTCTAAACTTTTAATCAAACGTGCAGACAAAGTTCAACTTCATAAAGTTAAGTTCATTCATGGGGCGTGCTGCTTAAATGTAATGCATTACAGCGTACAGCAGGGATGCCAGGGTTACGGCCCGACTGTATGTCACATCCGGCCCGCGGGTGATAAGGGGAGAATATATGTATTTATTTTTTTATATATTTTTTATTTTATTTTTTGGGACTCCGTCAGTTGGTCTGTTACTGCTGCTGGTCTGTTACGATTCAATAACTGTTCATCCCCCATTCTCCATTCCATTTCGAAACGTGTTTAGAAAACACGCTTGTTTCATTAAAATTAATTTGTTAATTAAGGCCGCCACCAGGGGGCGCCCACAACACTTTTGCCGCCCCCAACGCATTTGCCGCCCTAGGCGATCGCCTAGTTCACCTATGCAAGCCTTCAATAAATAAAATAAAAGTAATTAACAGTTTACACTTGTGTTATTTATAGGAAATGTGTTTTGTTGGCACCTAGTCTATTTTGTTGCATTTCTCATTTATAAATGTAGGATACTTGCATGGTTAGGAAAATGTTACGTTTTAGAGGGGAGCTGTCTCCTGCTTTAGGCTATGTAATTGTAGGCCTCATTGTGAGGCTATTTTGGGGCCTATCAATGTCTAGGCCTTCAAGCATAATTTGAAATAGCCTACCTATCCATGTGTTGAGTCAGTGTTTGGCCTTTTCAGGCCTTTTCAGTCCGAAAGTGTAATCCGGCCCCCTGAGTTCTCACTTGAAAAGAAATCTGGCCCCCTGACCAATTTCACCCTGGCATCCCTGGCGTACAGGGTCAACGACATGCAGGGCTCCAGAGTGCGCCTAATTTGGGCGCACATGCGCCTAGAATTCGGGGAAGTGCGACTGAAAATTGATCTGGTATAATTATTTTTATTTTTTTTACAGAGCAGTCTATTCATAATATTGTAATAACCACGGAAGAGGCAGTGAATGAAGTATTGATTAGACAGCGATTTATTAGACACCTAATAAACCGTTGGAACACGCAAGACCGGTAACAATAGAAACGCCGGTAAACAAACCCGCGAAGCCCAATCCAGGGGCCTGTACTACGAAGCTCGATTAGAGGGTTAGCGAGGTATGTTGAGCTGAAAGCCTGGGTTAGCTGTACCATGAAAGTCGATCTCTTTAAGCGTCGCTGTATCACCATGGTGACTTACGCTCGCAACCAAACCTGGTCGGCAGCAGCTTTTCAGCGAGTCTACCCGGAGATATTGGCGTGCGCAGCTTCCTAGCCTCTCCTCCGATAATGGCGTCACCATTTGTGGGTGTTCCCATGGACCTCGGCGCACTTATCAGGCGTCTCTCCGGAGACAGAGGGTTTTTCGGGACAGAACCGATCCCTTGGCATTGTCTGACGATATTCTTTATGAGAGATACAGATTTGGCCAGAACCGGTGCAGCTGCACCCCCCCCCACCCCCCCCCACCCCCCCCCACAACAACTCAGAGCAAGGCAGACACGGTCCACGATCTTCGGGAGAATAATATGGAGTTAGAATCATGCCAAAACCCCGCACACACGCAAAACATGTTTTGCTCTAGCATAACGATTCACACTCACACAAAATGTGTTTTACTCACGCACAATGATTCTAGGGATCGACCGATATATCGGTCGGCCGATATTATCGGCCGATATTCGCGGTTTTTACGTGTATCGGTATCGGCCGATACGCGGCTGATTTTCGCCGATTTTTTTTAATTTATTTTTTACTTGTTCTACCTCACCTGTTTTTAATATTTGTTAAATATTGTTCATCTACTTGTTCTTACTTGTTCTACTTCACCTGTTTTGACTATTTGTTAAATATTGTTTTTTATATTGAAGTTCAATAAATGTTCCTTTAAAAAAAATAAATAAATCGGCTCAAGAAAATCGGTATCGGTGTATCGGCTAAGGCTGATATATCGGTATCGTATCGGCCCTAAAAAAATCGGTATCAGTCGATCCCTAATTCACACACACGCTCAGTGTGGTTTGCAAATACAAAACATCATTCACAAACTAATGCATTTTGCTTCAGAAACAAATGCAGTATGTTTTACACAAAGTACAAAAAAAAATCCTTCAAGTACACAAAACAATTCTACAAGTACGGAACACTGAAAGCTGCGCGTGGATCGGAAGGCATTTGCGCACGGATCAGCAAGGCGGAAAATTAGTGCCAAAAGTCCCGTGACAAACAAATGACCTGAGATTCACACAACACAACAACAGGTTTCCGCACGGTGTCCGTGCGGTTTAGCACTTTTACCCCGCCATTCTAGGGCCAGTTAGTGGCCTTCTTGGCTTTCCATAGAATCCACACACGGTTGGCCGGCATCAAATAAAGATTTTGGGGAGAAAAAAAGATCGTCCTGGCGGCCTTAAACTGACTCAACAGCGCCACCTGCTGTTGTGTAGCCTTTCACTTGCACAACAATCTTTCTTTTGGCACAAAGATGACATTATCGCCCTCTCAGTTGTGGAGATATACACTATTTACTTTGGGTAAGTTCTTTTCTGAAAAAAACTTTTCCCCCGATATCGAAAATGGTATAGAATATATATATTATTTATTTTTTTTCCCAGGTATAGTGTCGAAGTTAGGAAATCCAGTATCGTGACTGACAACACTGCTAGAAACGCGATTGTGATTATTCAGTTAGAGCTACAAGAAACGTGAAAGTTAAAAAATACATATCTTTGCTACTACCTCTGACATTTAGTTATGTACATTTGCATTATTTATTGCATTATTTTTTCGATTTGGCAAGTAGCCATTACTAATAATACCAATACTCTTTGGCTGGGATGATGAGGCATCAGACAATCAAGTAATTTTAGCCTGAATACATAGGTAAGAACTAGAAGCACCAGAGCAGGTTGCTAGTACCATGGAGAGTATCAGAACGATAACCTGTTGAACTAAATGGATGTGGTAGGCTACACCACGGGATGCATCTGCAGACCACTGCCTCATAAATAAAGGAAAGACGCGATATTTATTGCTTAAAGGGGTAGTTCGGAATTTTGGACATAGGGCCTGATTCCCAAGTGAGCATTGGTATTCTATATCACTGGAGACAGTTTAACACATTTCATACAGTCCTTCTAGTTGCAGAGTTCGCTCGTGCTAGGCTAGCGCAAGTCAACGGGCAATGCTAGCCTGCTATTAAAAACAGTCTTACCCACTCCACAGTACACCCGAGGTAAATCAATTATAACGACAGACTATAAATCGAAATGTCTGTTTATAGAATAATGTTAGAAATAAAACCAACCTTGCATTGCATTGCATTTTGAGGGAATTGCGGGGTCTCAGCAGCAGTGTTTATATTCCTGTACGTAGGCTACGGCAGCGGCGGACTGATACCTAGGTTACCTGCCGCTGTCATTGCTACAAACGCAGAGTACAGTGAACGAAGGAATTCTATAAGCGTATTCAATTAACAAGATATGCCCACGTTTGGAGGAGTTAGCGATGCATCTGCTTTTGAAGACGATTATGAGGAATTTGTTGTATCCAACGAACCGTACACGTACGAGCCGGTGTTTTGATGTCCAAGCCAGCAGCAACAAGCCACAGTTGAGTCCTTTCTGGATCTCGCACTGGAAATTGGTGGAAACTTTGTGGTGTCCATCTGTACCGTTTATTTCTACAATTTCTAAAAGCACACTGAACCATCATGTTGCCTAGTCGTTCAATTGCGCTTCTGTCCCACGCTTCTCTGTTTACGTTCTTCTGTCGTGATTCGGTTACAAACCTAACCAGCGCATAGTAAAATTCCGCTTCTGCTGAGAGAGTAGTCCCTCGATGATTCATGCGATGCAAGGTTAGTTTTATTTCTAACATTATTCTATCAACACAGACATTTAAATCTATAGTCTGGCGTTATAATTGATTTACCTCGGGTGTACTGTGGAGTGGGTAAGACTGTTTTTAATAGCAGGCTAGCATTGCCCGTTGACTTGCGCTAGCCTAGCACGAGCGAACTCTGCAACTAGAAGGACTGTATGAAATGTGTTGAAAACTGTTTCCAGTGATATAGAATACCAATGCTCACTTGGGAATCAGGCCCTATGTCCAAAATTCCGAACTACCCCTTTAAGATTTGCTTGTGCTGTGGCAAGGTCTTTTGTGTTTTTTGCACTCAAGTGGTTGGCTGTTTTAACTTGCAATTGATAGTCGGTGGAGTCAGTCTCCTGTTGACACAAAGTGACTTGGTCATTCTTGCTTTGCTTGAATTCTGGAATAATTGTGGGGGGGGGAGTTCATGAGTTTTGGTCAGAATGCCTGATGTAGGCTAATTTTGATGGAATGCGTGTTGTGAATTGAGAACAGCCAGCTCCTGATGTGATACAGCGTTCAGCTGTGCAACAAATATTTTTTTCTTTTTCAATCTTGACGACTTTTGTAGTGCTGTGTGTAGCCACACCTTAGGCCCTTCTGAACTTAAACATGCAGTTAAATTCCTTTCCTAGCTCCTCTTGTTTATGTTGTTAGCCTAGCCATATCATGTCACGTTGTCAACATTGGATACATGGAGCAGAACATAGTGGGTCATATGTCCGATGCTTTTTGAAAACGTTTTCTTCATAAAACGTGCCTGACAGATTTTGTATAAATTTTATTCCTTAGTAATGAGCTACATGGTTATGCCGTCTTTCAGAACCTTTCAATCATTACCGGCACTAAAGAGAGAAAAAAAGAGTGCATCCTCATTGTACCCAGCACTTCCGAATGCGTCTCTGTCCCCAGTACATTTCAAACCAAACTGACGCCCATGAACCTGACCTGTACTTTCCCGATGGCCAAGTGCTTTTGAAACCTTAGTGTCAACCTCTGCACCAGAATAGGTCTGTTTAGTAATCAGGATTTGATGCCGCATTCCTACACTTCGAAAATGCAATTCAATGTGGAAGTAATCCAAGTATTCAGAATACCAAACTCAGTTTGAGTGATGAAACGGAATACGTTACATATTTTGGGCATGTATTCTGTAACTGGATACATTTTAGAAGTATCCTTACCAACACTGATCATCACAGTATACAAACTACAATAAAATAGACTACATCACAGCGTGAAAGTAACTAGTTGAACGGGTTATAGATATCAGATATCAAAGTTTGCATTTCTGAACAGATTCCAGAGAAGGGTCTCTGAATTGTCAATATAGTTCATCTCCAAATTAATACGTTACCTAGCTGCACCAGGTGTCGTTTCCTCGGTCGTATTTTGCTCCATGTTGTAGAAATGAACGTTAGTAGCAGCGGTGTAAAGCTCCTGAACTCGTTTGGTTGACAGACGTGTACACACAGCAGCGCGTCAAAACACGGACAACATGGAATTCTCCCGCCATGGACTCGGTGACGTGTTTCCGTAGTTCTTCTTCTTCTTCAGTTTCCGGCAGTTTGGACGCTATCCAGTGTATTACTGCCCTCCACAGGTCCGATGATTAACTACAGTTTTACACGTAGTCCTGTACCATGCAGGAACTGCAAAACTGCCCTAGAGATCAGTATATGGTTATCACAGTGCCCAAACAAGGAAAAAACTGAAAAAGCCTGACCTCCAAGTCCCAAGATGCACTACCAAATAGTGCATGTCTTTCTGTCCTATATTTTCTACACTCCAGAAAAACATGTTTTACTGTCTCAGAACTCCCACATTCACATAAACCAGACACATGTTTTCCTACAATTAATAAAAAGTGATTTAGCCCACAGTGACCCAGCATCAATCTACACAGTTTAACTGCGTCCCTACGGGACTGAAAAGTGCAGGTACATCTTTTTTTTACTTGAGATTGTAAAGAGAAATAGTGTCTACCCCTGCTTTCTTTTTCCCACCCTCTCTGCCATTCCTTCGTTAAGCCTTCTTTAATTATTTCTCTCAGTTCCACTCTCCCCCAGAATATATGAACATCTACCTCTCTACTCAAACTCTGTTTTGCAATCTGATCCACCTGCTCATTCCCCCCAACCCCAGCGTGTCCCGGAACCCAGCAAAAGGATATGTTAGATCTAAACCCAATTCTAAAAAACAAAGTTAGAATGTCAGTAATAATATCAGGTCGAGCCATAGATTTCCCCCCTTTTAAGGCTTCCAGAGCAGCTGCAGAGTCAGAACAGATGATAACCTCTCTAGGTCTGGTTTCTTCAATCCACCTTAAAGGGACACTGTGTATTATTTTAAGTCATTTATTACCTCAAATCAACGTATTCATTCATAAATAAGTCCTCATTGGTGTAAAATTATCTCTGCCAAAAATCTCCCTTATCCTCCTGAGCGAAGAATAATTAATATGTAGTTACATTGGACGGGTAAGCTTCATGGAGGCTTCCATGTTCTTCCGGTCTATGAACTGCCGAGAGGGACAAAAAGCACTATGTGGTACAGGAAATGCAAACGCGTTTTCACTCTGAGCCAGCGTGAATGATGACTGAAATAATTCACTATCTTGCTCAAGGAATAATTACTCATACATCATTAGCTTACACTAATGATTCAATGCAGTTTGAAATTTGTTTGAAATAACAAACCTCATCATCACTCGAATGACTCGATGAGGTAGTATTGGATGTCATGACACAGCTTCTTGGCACATACTGCCCACCGTAGTCAAAAACAAAGGACGCAAAAATGGGGCGGCTTTCGAGTGTCCTCAACATTGGAACAGTGCTTGTCGGCGTTCTATGACGTAGCGTCCTTAAAAGGGCGGCCGTTGAGCATGCTTCCTTGACATTGGGAAACAGCCTGGGTGTCAATTGAGAGAAAATAATTATTTTCTGGTCCCAGTCTTTATATGCCCTGGATTACACATATGTTGTTTTTGGATTTAAATTATAATTTCGTGAAGAAGTTTGATAATTTTAGGTTTTATGTGAGGCCGCTTTGTGAACTACAGCTCTTCGCTGCTCTCGACGCATATGATATACGTCACCACACTCGCACTTGGAACTCGGCACAGAGATGGCACATAGAGATGGCACATAACTAAAACTCTCCACATGCCCCGACTTATAGTGGTTTTCACCTCTTTCTATGCTTTTATCCTCGCCTTGAAAAAAAGTGGTGAAGTGGAGCAGAGAGATCGCCATCTCTGTGCCGAGTTCCAAGTGCGGGTGTGGTGACGTATATCATATACGTCTAGTCGTATATCGTATAGTATATAGCGAGCTGAATGACTTCCGACCGGTGGCACTCACTTCACACCTGATGAAGACGTTGGAGCGGCTCTTCCTCAACCTCCTCAGACCCCAGGTACAACACGCCCAGGACCGCCTGCAGTTCGCGTACCAGCCAGATGTTGGTGTGGAGGATGCCATCCTCTACATCAGGGGTGCCCAACCTTTTTTGACCCAAGATCTACTTTTCAAGTAGCCAACCTCCCGAGATCTACCAGCCTAGTGTCAACATTGCAAACCTACCTTCAAGCGGGGGGGGGGGGGGGGGGGGGGGGGGGGGGGGAGTTGTATCATGAACCTACGGACTTCAGTGGGGGTTTCATTCCATCTGCACGCGGCACCTTCTCAACAATAATCAATAATCTTCCTCCCACTCAGGGTGAAAGTGGTAGGTCTTAGCTCGTTTCCCCTCAGCCATGCCAACGTTTAGGAGTGCGTAACTACTGTTGACGGCTTTCAACTGCTGTTGACAGCGCATGCGCTATCGCGCGTATATGTCCCGCGCAAATTGTATTTTATTTATTTATTTATTTATTTTTTCTTTCTTCTTCACCCCTCGCGGTCGACTTGGGATCTGTCGGCGGTCTACTGGTAGACTGCGATAGACTGGTTGGGCACTCCTGCTCTACATGCTACACCGAGTCCACTCCCATCTGGATAAGGGAAGCGGCACAGTGAGGATTCTCTTCTTGGACTTCTCCAGTGCCTTTAACACCATCCAGCCCCCTATGCTTCACGACAAACTGAACAGCATGGGAGTGGAACCCTATTTGGTGGACTGGATTGATGATTACCTCACTGACAGGCCACAGTACGTCAGGCTGAAGGACATCACGTCTGACACTGTGGTCAGCAGTACTGGAGCCCCCCAGGGTACAGTGCTGGCCCCTCTTCTCTTCACCCTGTACACCTCATACTTTTGCTACAACTCTGAGCTATGTCATCTACAGAAGTACGCCGATGACACAGCCATCATTGGGTGTATTAGGGGTGACAGAGAGGAGGAGTATCGGAGTCTGGTGGGGGACTTTGCTCTCTGGTGCCACACTAACCGGCTACAGCTCAACACCTCTAAGACAAAGGAGCTGGTCATTGACTTTGGAAGATCCAGACCAAGTCCGAGACCAGTCCTGCTAGACGGAGCTGAGGTGGAGGCTGTGAATTCCTACAAATACCTCGGGGTCTGGCTGGATAATAAACTGGACTGGAAAACACACACCAGCTACCTGTATGGGAAGACACAAAGCAGGTTGTACTTCCTGAGGAGATTGTGGTCCTTTAACATCTGCAGCAAATTGCTGTGGATGTTTTACCAGACTGTGGTTGCCAGCGTCCTCTTCTACACTGTGGTGTGCTGGGGAGGCAGCATAAACAAGAGGGACACCTCCAGACTGGATAAGCTGATCAGGCGGGCTGGCTCTGTGGTCGGCATGAAGCTGGACCCACTGGTGACGGTGGCAGAGAGGAGGACACTGGACAAACTGCTGGACATTATTGACAATGCCAGCCACCCCTTGCACACCGTCATCAGCAACCAGAGGAGCCTGTTCAGTGGAAGGCTGCTCCTTCCCAAGGTTAGGACCAACAGACTCAAGGACTCCTTTGTCCCTCACGCCATCACACTATACAACTCCTCACTCGGAGTAAAAAGGACAGATATAACCTATTCCACCGCTTAATTTGAACTGCTAATTTATTTAATTTAACTGTCAGCCACCCCTTGCTCACCGTCATTTCATTTTATTTATCCACTATATTATATATTTATCCACAATGCCGTATGTGTATGTATGTATATATATATATATGTGTCTGTATATGTATATATATGTTAAGGAACTGCGGGTGCATGCAGGCAGGTAGGACCCAAACGCAGACGGTATTGAACGGAAACGGCACTTTATTCAACCTAAAGGCTAAGGCACAGGAAACTCGGAACTCGGGAGACGACAGGGAACTCGGGAGACGACAGGGAACTCGGGAGACGACAGGGAACTCGGGAGACGACAGGGAACTCGGGAGACGACAGGGAACTCGGGAGACGACAGGGAACTCGGGAGACGACAGGGAACTCGGGAGACGACAGGGAACTCGGGAGACGACAGGGAACTCGGGAGACGACAGGGAACACGGAAGACGACAGGGAACACGGAAGACGACAGGGAACACGGAACACGCAGGACTAGCCACCACAAACAACCACAGCAAACCACAATGACAGCACAAGGAACAAAGGAAGACGAGGGCTTAAATAACAAACACAACGAGCAACAGCTGAGACACATTAGGGGAGGGAACAGTAATCAACACAGGAGGGAAAACCAGGGAAACACACACACCCTGACAGTACCCCCCCCTTAAGGGTCGACTCCCAGGCGACCCACGACAAGCAAAAAAACAAAGAAAGTCCAACCCAAAACGGGTGGGTGGAGGGGCGCCAGGAGGGGGGAATCCAAAAAAATAAATGGACTGGGGCAGAGCCGAGGGACGTCAGGCGGGCGGCCAGAAAACTGCCCCAGGGCATGGCAGGGAGCCTCAGGCGGACGGCCTGGGGGGCAAGCAGAGGCAGAGTGAAGGCGGAACCCTTCCGGAGGCCGGCGGCAAGGACGATGAGGGCTCAGTCCCTCAGGAGACCTGCAGTGGCGCAGAACCCCCTCAGAAGGCTGGCAGCGGTGAAGGCGGAACCCTTCAGGAGGCCGGCGAAGGCGAGGTAGAGGGCGGGTCCCCTCAAGAGGGAGGCCAGGTAGAGGGCGGGTCCCCTCAAGAGGAAGGCCAGGTAGAGGGCGGGTCCCCTCAGGAGGCAGGCCAGGTAGAGGGCGGGTCCCCTCAGGAGGCGGGCCAGGTAGAGGGCGGGTCCCCTCAGGAGGCGGGCCAGGCAGAGGGCGGGTCCCCTCAGGAGGAGGGCCAGGCAGAGGGCGGGTCCCCTCAGGAGGAGGGCCAGGCAGAGGGCGGGTCCCCTCAGGAGGAGGGCCAGGCAGAGGGCGGGTCCCCTCTGGTGGCAGGCCAGGTAGAGGGCGGGTCCCCTCTGGTGGAAGGCCAGGTAGAGGGCGGGTCCCCTCTGGTGGAAGGCCAGGTAGAGGGCGGGTCCCCTCTGGTGGAAGGCCAGGCAGAGGGCGGGTCCCCTCTGGTGGAAGGCCAGGCAGAGGGCGGGTCCCCTCTGATGGAAGGCCAGGTAGAGGGCGGGTCCCCTCTGGTGGAAGGCCAGGTAGAGGGCGGGTCCCCTCTGGTGGAAGGCCAGGTAGAGGGCGGGTCCCCTCTGGTGGAAGGCCTTGAAGGGGAACCCCCCTCAGGAAGGAGTGGAGGAGGACCCCCACAGGCAGGAGCAGAGGCCGGTCCCCCTCTGGTGGAAGGCCAGGTAGAGGGCGGGTCCCCTCCGGTGGAAGGCCTTGAAGGGGAACCCCCCTCAGGAAGGAGTGGAGGAGGACCCCCACAGGCAGGAGCAGAGGCCGGTCCCCCTCTGGAAGGAGCAGGGGGCGGGCCCCCTCAGGCAGGAGCGGAGGGCGGACCACCTCAAGCAGGCGAAGAGGCCGGTCCCCCTCTGGAAGGCTAGGAGTGGGCTCAGGAACCGGACAGGGCTCGGGGACCGGAGTCAATGCGGAAGCTAGAGTACCAGGAGGAACCGGGTGGCACCCCCAACCCTCCCAGCGCTCCATTGTCTTCTTTGTTTTGGCTACTAAATCCTCCAACTTACGGTCAAATTGAGCGTCCGCTGGGTCCCATAGTGGTGCTGTCATTCTGTTAAGGAACTGCGGGTGCATGCAGGCAGGTAGGACCCAAACGCAGACGGTATTGAACGGAAACGGCACTTTATTCAACCTAAAGGCTAAGGCACAGGAAACTCGGAACTCGGGAGACAACTCGGAACTCAGGAGACTACAGGGAACTCGGGAGACGACAGGGAACTCGGGAGACGACAGGGAACTCGGGAGACGACAGGGAACTCGGGAGACGACAGGGAACTCGGGAGACGACAGGGAACACGGAACACGCAGGACTAGCCACCACAAACAACCACAGCAAACCACAATGACAGCACAAGGAACAAAGGAAGACAAGGGCTTAAATAACAAACACAACGAGCAACAGCTGAGACACATTAGGGGAGGGAACAGTAATCAACACAGGAGGGAAAACCAGGGAAACACACACACCCTGACAATATATATATATGTGTGTATATGTATATGTGTGTGCATGTGTATGTGTATGTATATATGTTTATTTATGTTTATATTTATTTATTTATTTATATTTATTTATATATATTTATATTTATATTAATCCTCTATACAGTTCTCTACATTTATCTTATTTTATTTTACTTGAATCCTGTTTTACTTCTATTATTATCCCTACTTTCTATATTAGCTAAGAGTTTATTGTTTACTGTTTACTGTTTTTGTTTACTTTTTATAGTTCGTTAGTTAAGAGTTTATTGTTTATCTTATGTTATTATTATTATTATTATTATAATTATTGTTTACTGTTTTACTTTTTATAGTTATCTAAGAGTGTATTGTTTATCTTATATTGTATATAATTTAATATTGTGTTGTGTTTCTTCTGTAAACTACTGGACAATCAATTTCCTTGAGGGAGTCATCCCAAAAGGATCACGAAAACCTAATCTAATCTAATCTATTATGCGTCGAGAGCAGCGAAGAGCTGTAGTTCACAAAGCGGCCTCACATAAAACCTAAAATTATCATACTTCTTCACGAACATTTTTAGTTTTCTTTGCATGAAAAATTATCATTTAAATCCACAAACAACATATGTGTAATCCAGGGCATATAAAGACTGGGACCAGAAAATATTTATTTTCTCTCCATTAACACCCATTCATATTTTTCGATCTCATAGGTCCCATGAGCTCTACCGGAAGGGGCCAATAGAGTGGCGAAGTCACGCCCCTCACGTATGCATCCTCACGAGATTATTTGAGCGCCGGCGATACGCCCTTTCTCCCACTAGAGGGCCCAGCACGGTAAGGCACCGGGGTATTTATCTGAGCGTCCGCGATACGCCATTTCTCCCACTAGAGGGCCCAGCATGATAAGGGACCGGGGGTATTTATCTGAGCGTCGGCGATACGCCCTTTCTCCCACTAGAGGGCCCAGCAGCATGGTAAGGGACCGGGGATATTTGTCTGAGCGCCGGCGATACGCCCTTTCTCCCATACTAGAGGGCCCAGCATAGTAAGGGACCGAGGGTATTTTAAACATCGCTCTGAAGACGCAGAGATGTCGTGCTCTTTTCCAATTGGCTTAGATGGATCAAAACATGTTACGTCGTTCACCCGGAAATAAATATCTTGAGGAAGTTGCGTTTGCCTCATAGGAGGACTATTTTGAAAGGTCTCGGTTTATTCATAATATAACCTACAGAATCTGTTACGATATAGTCAGACTGTAACCTTCGTTGCGAACATGAAAAGGTTCCTACTACTGGTTGCACATTGTCTCTTTGTGGTACAAGTAAAAAGTTGGAATCAAGGTTGGTTGACAGCTACGTTATACATTTTTTTTACCAAAAATGCGTTTGTGGTGTCTTAAATCAATATTCTAATGCGTTTGAGTTGAGTTTTAATTTTCCGTGGGTCGAGGCTAGTCAATTAACTTCATGTTTTGCAAACATCCCCCGGAAGTCTTCCTTCTAAAGTCTTATGTGTACTGCCAGGCTCGGGCAGCGTCCTGCTGCGGGACGTCCAGGTGTTGACTCTGTACAAGGGCCGCTTCACCACCGCGGGCCGCTCCAGCGCCATACCCCAAATCAAGTGTATCGGGGGCTCGGCTGGCTGCGGAGCATTTGTCCCAGAGGCTGTTCAGTGTAAAAACAAAGGCTGGGATGGAGTCGACGTGCAGGTGATTCTCATAAAATATCTGTCCAGATAAAAGTTACAAATATACACCGGGTTAATCAGAAGCAGAGATGCAATACGACATTCTGTTTAATATGCCTTTTCCCTGACACCCTTGGAATGGTCGGGGATCAAAGGCTCCAACTCATACTCAACTGATACGTCCTCCCCTTTATCACAGCTGTCATGGCAATTTCTTTAAGAGGTATTGCATCTAGGACAGATGAGACTTCACATTTCAATTGGCAATGATCAAACATCCTATTTACCTAAAGGACAGAGTTTCCTGTGTTCTCATCAAGTAGAAGAATGGGGATCCCTGCTCCCTTGTGACCGGTATATCCCAGACACAAATGTTAATGTTAGATAACGCTAGGAACAGGTTGGTTGGCTAGACAGTTCAAGGAGTAGGAGACAAAGCTTAGATGATGAAGGGGAAACAACATAGGACTCCGCCGAGGACTACACAGCTGTTCTCAGCATTTTTGAGACCTGTGCCACGGTATCAAAAGTCCTTGCTTTGGCCAATGCATCAGACTTCTGCTTGCAGAGCTCTTGGAGAGATTGCAGGGTGAACTCTAATTTGAGGCCTCGGTTTATTGTATGTTTGTGGTATGTTTGTAATATGTTTTTTGTATGCTATTGCATGTTTATTACTTAAAGGTCCCATGACATGCTATTTTATGTATTCTTTAATATGGGTATTAGTGGGCAACTAACACAGTATTCAAAGACGTTCCCGAAATTCAGCCGTGGTGCAGAGTTACAGCCACTCCGAGCCAGTCGCACATTGAGCTTCCCCCAAATGTGCTGTTTTGGTGTCTGTAGCTATAATGCAAATGAGGCGATGGTGCCTCGCGGCAACCGGCGGCATGTCGCAGTTCATGTACTTCAGCGAGTCAAAGCCAAAGTTCCTTTCCCCCAATTCCTTCTCAACCATGGCTCAGATAACCCCCACAACAGTCTCGTTGTGGAAGTACAAGACACGTCAAAGAACCGACAAGAAACACTTGCGTTACAGTGTGTGTATTCACACACACACACACACACACACACACACACACACACACACACACACACACACACACACACACATGTGGCGCTCGCACAGTCGAGTCTCATTGGCGGGCCAACGTCTCTGGGCGGGCCAGGCAGAGTAAGGGGAGGAGCTGAGATTCTTGGTGACGTCATAAATACAGACATTCCAAATCAGCGCACTTGAGCCTCCGTTTTTTCAAAGGCGAGCAGAACAGCTAGTGCTCGTTTTACACCAAACGCAAATTTTAGCCATTGGGGGACCATAGGCAGGCTAGGGGAACTCATATTTATGTTAGAAAACCTCATAAAGTGAGATTTTCATGTCATGGGACCTTTAAATACATTAGCCTAATTGTTGAAATTCGGATTACTCTTCATTCTTATACGGTTTAAACAGAAACGACGAAAGGGCAATAGAGAATTTTGCAGTTGAGTAATTTCAAAGAATACATATTTTAATGTGTTTTTATCCTCTTTCCTCATTGTATGTCTTGCCGTCTTTAAGTGGGAATGTAAGACTGATATGGACAACTCCTACCAGTTTGGTCACATCGAGGTGAGCTGTGAGGGCTACAGCCATCCAGACGATGCCTACATACTGAAAGGCTCCTGTGGACTGGAGTACACCCTGGAGCTGACCGAAGAAGGGAGGGCAAGGCAGAGGTCCGGTTCCACCCACGGATCCAAGCAGTCTGGTGGTAGGAGAGCTGGGAGTGTGTTTGCAACCATGTGGATATGTGTTTGTATCATCCTTGAGTAGATCTAGGTCCTAGTAGGGGCAATACATCACGGGGCTTTTAGATATGAAGACAGCTGATTGAATATGTTTTGCCACAATGCTAATATGTCCTGCGATGCCACAGGTACATGCAAACACGTATGGAGTGGATAGGGGACAATGCCTTGTAATGGAAAGAATGCTTGCAATGTCGGTTGATTCAACATATGAAGGCTACACAAAAGGGTAGCTTTAAATAGATTATACGTTTAAAACATCAAAAAGTATCTATAAAATCTATTTATCTATAATCTATTCTAATATTTTATTTGTGTATGTTGAAAATGAAATTTAAAATGAAAAGTAAATGTTCTTCGTCCTTAGGCTTTGGGGATTTCGCCTCCAACTTCTTTAGTGGCTTCTCTGGTAGCAAGCATCAACAGCAGGGCAACCATCAGCATCAACAGCATCGGGGCTCCTCGTCAGTAGGCAGCGAGGGCGGCTCAGGTAGTATGCTGGGACTGGCCATTCTACTACTGCTAGCCTATGGTGTCTACAAGCTCTTTCTCAGTGGAAACTCAGCTCAAGGTGGCCATCCTGAACCCGAGCCGGGAAGCTATCCTACTGGCCACGATGACCGTGGCCATACCAGCGGACCTCCGCCCCCTGGCTTTAAACCCAACTTCACGGGTAAGTTGTATATTTCTAGAAGATAAGTTAACAAGAGGTGCGTAGTCTGCGGGGACACAGGGTTGTTGTTATATGGGGGCCTGTATAACTACAGTTATTTCATTGTAAATGATATGGGGGGTGCCCCGCCTACACCCTACGGTGTAGCCTGACTACAATGCAATCGAATGCAGGAATGCGACTACTAGTAGAGATATTTCGGTTTATTCATAGAGGGCAGACGCACGTGAAAATAGGCTTGGAGTCTATTCTAGCATTTTGCGACACAGCAACATGCTTTTTGCGTCACGTCTTGCATCAAACAATAAATGAATAGATGGCACTAAAATCGTAATCATCAGAGATAAAACATAGCACACGGAATCAAGTTTATTTTTCTTTTCATTGCTGAACAGTCCCCTAGCTTGTGGCCTGGCAAGATGGATTCTCACGGGATCCTAATCAGGCAAATCAGGCGGCCTCGCAAGGCTAGCCTCACCTCCACCTGCAGTGTTTGAATAGATGTGACAAAGATCCTTCTGCTTTAGGTTCCTCAGCAGGCTACCCTGGTGCACCTCCTCCAGCCTACCCTGGTGATCCTCCTCCAGCCTACCCCGGTGCTCCTCCTCCAGGCTATGGCTTCCAGAGTGGGTACAGCTCTGGGAGACAGCATTATCCACGGCAGCAAAGTGCCACACCAGGAGCGGGTGGAGGCGGCTTCTGGACCGGGCTCGGGACAGGAGGAGCACTTGGATACCTTTTTGGAAGTCAAAGGTAAGTGCAAGGCTATTTATGAGGGAAATATACGAACCACGTGTATGAGGGTCATTCAATCCAAGATCTTAGGCTTTCTACGAGTATCTTTTGTTCAGTTTTAAGGTAATTGGATTGGGTTCAACAGATTCAATGGGATTGTCTTAATTGCCTAATTACACCTGAGTAAAGAGGAGGCACCATGAGAAGGGTCAGCATGGCCATGGATGAGGTAAAAGAAGGCTCTTTATGGATCCGGCACATTCTAATTTATGCAACTAACTAAGCGATGTGTTTAGCGGCAGTGACAGTAACAAAAAAGGCTTTGTATTAAAAACCCAGAATGTACTGAAAAATATACAGAAATTAAGGCATGGTGACCATTTTAACCAAACTACGTGACCTACGTCGCGTACCTTAGTGGTAGGGCAGGAGATTTGAGTCGAGAAGCACTGACCACACACACTTGGGAAGCCAGAAGTTTGCTTATTTGATTGTCTTCTAATTCCAAAAAAGCGTTTGGCTTGCATTAGCTGTAAGATGCGCATCATATTTTGTAAATCAGTTCCTCAGCTATAAATGTTAAACTGGTACTAAATATAGCCAGTACAATGGAGCTAGGCAAAGTATTTAATGCAAAGTAGTGGGAGCAGGACACATACACCTCTACTCCATTTGTCCTCTTCCTAGAAGTCTCCTTCCTCCGGTTTCAGAGATGATTTGTTTTCAATTATATAAAAATGTTAAGATGGTTCTGTTAATTATTCAACAATATGATAGTTGAATAATAAATACTGGTATTACTGCAGTCCATAATATGGGGTGTCTTGAAATAAGTGCAGTTTTTCCATTATTATTATTTTTTTCCATAATCAGTTGTTTTGTTGTTTGTTCTTTGCTAAAGGAACCAACCTTACAATTCCAACTTCAGCGCATCCGGCCACATCCCACGTCCCGCACAAGCGCCCAGCTTTAGCAGTGGGACCCGCAGTGCTTCAGGTACAACAGAGGACAATGTTGGAATGACCCATGTATTGGTGAAGTTAGTTACTTGTATCACACCCACTTTAGTAGTATGTAGGAATATATAGTATATAAAGCTATAGTAGTAAAATAATTGTCATGTTAGTACATTTGAATGGAATATAAGTTCCTCCCAGGTGAATTGTCTTTCCCTACTACTAGTCCATTAGTGTGGTTATGAATTTTTTCTAGCGTGTGACCAATCACACGCTTCAAAATTGTATTACCAGAACAAGTTTTCACACATCTAAAAGCAGGGGTGAAACCAAAGGAAAATGTGGCCCCATTTGGTGTTTGTACTATTTGTTCAGCAGTCGGTGCGGAACAACGCCACAACATCCCGCCCTGAACAGACTGTGTAAGGGGCTAGCGTGGTTGTTCTTTGTGTCCAGGTTTTGGAGGAACCAAAAGAAGATAAAACTCATTTGGGCGTGTGATCTCCTGTCTGCCAGCTGAGCTACACAAAAAATAAGAGGCCAGAACAGGATGAAACATCTGGGAGACATCAGCAAGTCTCGGGAGAATTAGATGTTTTATTGTGATGCGTTAAATGCTCAATTGACCACATCTATGAATTTGTTCCAATCCAAACCTTTTCTAATGGGTGTTAGAGATGTGCCCATCTTGATTAATTACAGCAGATGTTTGTGATATGTTTTGTATTATGTCTATCAACAAAAATCTGAATATTTTGGAAAATTATGAAATAACGAGATGACAAGTTCATGTTGTTACTCTGCTTTTTTTTTTCTATTCGTCATTTTAGAATTTTGAATATATTTATTTTTGATCGAACACCAAACTATCTTGTTTTTACTGATGGTTGAAGTTTTTTCAGAAAGATATGTATTCTAATAAATATAATCTAGGCAAACTGAATGTCGTTATACTATAACAAACATGAACTATTTTGTTTTCATTGAAGTTATATTTGCAGTTTCTTGTGTTTTCCTGCTTTGAATATAAACACAGCAACGCTTATAAATACTTTCCCTTACGTATAGTCAGTTGGGGCAAATCAATGATTGTAAGCTTTTATTTACAAATGTATGAATTTAAAGCTGTCATCCATTTGCCATTGTAGCATTATTATTAATAATAATATATTTAATTTGTAGAGCACTTTACATTCATAAATCTCAAAGTGCTCCAGAGTTTAAGAGAGAGGAAAATAAATAAATGGTATCATTATTTATTATCACGTAGTTAATACAGTTGGAGCATGGGAGGAGGGGGTCTGATAAATCAGCACGGTAACAATGCAGCATTTTACTCATGATACATTTGGTCTTGTGGTCTAATGCGATGAAGTAAGTACAAAATACAAAAAGGGATTCAACAGTGTAATGGTTTAGGACCTAAGATATGCGTTGTATTTTGCAATGAAAATGCTAGCATTGGCTAAACATAGGAAGAAATAACATCATGAATAATACATTTTGTTCTCCCTACTTATATAAAATACATATATAAAAATTTAAAAATAATGAAAAAAATAAATATGTAATTATTTAGTTGATATAGTCAGTGTTTTATCCAAAGAATGCCGTAAAATGTATTTAGGGCTGTAGTTTCCTCCAGTCTGGCTATCCCTGTGTGGTGTACAACATTATCAATAAAATCGGACAAACAGGAATAGATAATTTAACAGCACCTGCCGAAGGGATTTGTTCGTGAAAAGCATTCATTTATTTTGCTCTTGAATAATTTGGAGAAATCTTCGTCCTCATCTGTGTAATTAAATGACTACAAAAAACTCAAAATACACTGTAGTCCGATATGTTGGCCGAATGGGCCTTTCCTCCAATAGAGCTTAGAAAGCGCTGTGCTAAATGATACCCAGTGTTTCATAGATGACATCGGAGAGGCCCTCGTCGCTAGAGTTTATCGTGGTGGTCAGGGAAGACCCTGAAGGTGAGAAAGGGATTGTTTTTTCTGGGGAAGGAGTTAGTTTGCAGACTTGTGCATAAAGGTCCGTGAACAGGTCAGGTCTGTCATTCTTCTTTGCTACTCCCTCAGCTTTCCTCACAGGCTCGGCATAAATGGGTTCTTTCTCTATTTCCCCTTTTTGGGTCTGAGTTGGGTGAGCTCTGCTTTGGCCTGGACTTAGTTTGTCGTACACTTCTGCGTAGATGGGCTCTGAAGGATTGGCATGGTCTGTAGAGGGCCCCGGTGCTTCCATCGTGCTGGAGGTTGTGGGTGGTTTAAGAGGAAGGAAACTCGCTGGGTCGGCGTACACACTTTCGACTCCCAGATGTGGATTTGACGTAGACCTCTCCGTGACGTCAATGCTGGGGTGTTCTGAGAACGTCACACAGGACACGGGAGCGGACGCTTTGGTAGATATCACTTTGTCGAGAGGCTGAGCGTTAACACATTCAGATGCACTTATCCAGTCTGCCGGCTGAGAGTACAAGCTCTCTTCCGAGTCCACGAGAGAATTCGATTTGATTTTTTGAGTTTTTTGCAAAATAGCAGGTATTAAGTCCATATCGGGTATCTTGGGCAAAGGGGAACGGGGAATCCGACTCGGCAGTGCTGCTACCCCATCTGGGATTGGGAGGACTGTGTGGATGGCAGGACTGTTGGTGGGGACAGCAGTGGAAGATGTTTGGTGTTTGATAGCCTTCTCAATTAGGCTAAACAGAACACTGGCTTGGCCGGTCTCAAACGTAAAGGTCCCAGGTCCAGAATCACACCGCCTGCCAGCTTCGATGGTTAAGGAAAGCTGTAGGGATGAAAATAGAGCAACTCATTTAGGTGTCTTCTTTTATCTATATTAACAGTACATTTAAACTGAAATACTATAATCATATAATACTATACTTAGTCATAACTCTATTCATCCACTAAATATAACAAATGTACTGAATATAGTTATATAGTAGTACTAGTGTAGTTATTATAAAATAACAACAGGTGTTTTAGTTAAGATTTTAGTTAAGTTACCTCAGGATTGGCTGTTCAATACAGGTGTAATCCACATACTCATTGATAATCATTCATTAATTGGGGGCCAATGATCAAATGTTGATGACCACCAAGAAAATTGTATTAAACGTCTGGCATCAGTGCATTCCACCCTTACATTATCTTTTCCATATCGTCTCAGGAGGCGGTATGGCCAGCTCAAGATGGTCCTTGGATTCTCTGCCTCTCTTAACGACAGATCACCCTGGCCCACGTGTAACTTGTACACCCCCTGCAGGCCGCAACGTGCTGCGGCATCAGTTTGCTGCACCACCACCGAGAACATACCCACTGGAAGACGAAGCATGAGGCAAATACAAAAGATGTTTGGTGAACCAATCTGTACACTATTCTTTGTTAAATGCATTTGAACAGATAGGGTTGGCGTATTGAGGGGTGAAGATGTAGGGGAAATCACCCTCTTCTGTCGAGGCATAAATCACATTGTCTTCCATTTGAGGCTTAGAGCTGATTCCGCTCACATTGGAATTCTAAGAGAAAGAGAAGATAGAATAAAGAGAAGATCCTTTCCATATTTTAAGGAGCTCTGAATTGTCAACTTTTTCCAAGGTATATATTTACAATTTCCTATATTTACAATTTCAGTTTTTACTATTAATTAGTGTATGTAAGGAGACATTAGTAACTTGCTGGAATATAGCATATCGTTGTATCAATCCAATCATCACTTGAGAGGCTCAAGGCACTGCCTAACTAATATACCTGATGTTATCAAAATTATAGGATTGTCATGTTTTTCCAAATAATTGAAAGAAAGCCAACTTCAGAAAGAGGTACTGAACCATTGTGATGAAATCAATGCTTTAAACACTGTTGGACTAGTTTCCTTAAATAACAAGGTTCTTGGCAGTATTCAACCAATCAGAGGGTTGTGTCTCACCTGAAAGGCAATTTCGCACACCTTCTCTACCCACTCTGTACTCTCCTCTTTCATGGCAGAAAACACCAAGTTTCTCTCCTCCGTCTTCACACAGAATGCTGCCATGTTATCCTACAACAAGAATCATCTGAGTTGATGTTTTCAGCTTCATTCTATTGACAGTACTTGCTATAACTAAGATGCTATACATTCCATTCCACTTTGAACAGAAAAGGTTATATCTTATCCATTAGTATATGCTACACGTGAACCTCCTAAGATGGCGCAATTTGATTGGTTTGCTATCTCGGGATATTGGGCAATATCCCATGATTGAGATCTCAAACTCGGGATATTGTTTAGCACACATGACGATCGTCTTGTCACGCTAATAAAAACAAATAAACCGCTATTAAAAACAAATAGATCCCGGCAAAAAGTGTTATTTTGTTTATTTTTGGAGTGTTCACAAGTAGTATATCCTAAAACAATTATTCACCTCAGGCTCTGTGAATAGTAAACACTAAACATAAACATTTTTCACTTCACCTCAGGCGAATAATTGTTAAATACTTCACATACAGCGCCCTCCATAATTATTGGCACCCCTGGTTAAGATGTGTTAAAAGCCTTAAAATAAATTATTTTTTTATTGCAGAAGCATACTCTCACACTGAAAATTGTAGAAAAAAATCCCTGACTAAGAAATAATTATTCTTCATAAAATCACCTATTCCACAATTATTGGCACCCCTAACAATTCCTAGGAAATAAATGTAATTAAAGTATTTCTGTCATTTCTACAGTAGTTTACAAAGTTGATCAGAGTATGTAGGAACATTTAATTAGTAATTCATAACTTCCTGTTTCCCTGGGGTATAAATATGACATGCCACAGAAGCCATTCTCTTCAACATGCGAAAGACAAAGGAACACACTGTTTAAGTAAGGCAGATGTGTGTCGACCTTCACAAATCAGGCAATGGCTACAAGAAAATAGCCACTCGCCTACACCTGCCCATATCTACTGTCAGAGGAATCGTCAAGAAGTTTAAAACAACTGCAACAGTGGTAAACAAGCCTGGACGAGGACGCAAGTTCATTTTGCCACCATGCACAGTGAGGAGGATGGTAAGAGAAATAAAAAAATCTCTGAAGCTCACTGTCACAGAATTGCAAGGAATGGTAGCATCTTGGGGTCACAAAGTCTCCAAAAGAATCATCAGGCGCTATCTACATGCCAACAGGCTGTGCATGTGGGCATGCACAGAATGCATTTGAATTAAAGGCTGGATTTCACATTTTCTTTCATTGTGGTCCTATATTATTTAGAAAAAAATAAATAATTATTAGAAGCTAAAGAACACCTCTTAACGAGGGGTGCCAATAATTATGGAGGGCGCTGTATATATATCTGACAAAGAGAAAACCTTTAATAATGGCTTAACCTTAGTCGACATCTATTAAGAGTTAAGTTGACCCCGACTTACCTCCCACTCAGACAAGACTTAATGACATCACCATGACCCTGATCATCATGTTTATGAAAGTCCTGTACTTTGTGTCAAATGAGAGAATAAGGTGATTACCTTGGGCAGGGCCTCAGCATGCGGGGGCAGTTTGAGTACACTGATGATGTCGGACAGTCGGACCACCTTCAGCTTTCTCTCCTTGTGGCCCTGCTGGTGTCTCTTAGCATCCCCTCCGAGCCCTGCGCTGGGCCGTTCCCCCCCCACACCTGCCCCTGTTGGATCACCAATGACAGAAATAGTGGAGCTCATCATAATGATGGTGGCATCTTATCCTGATGTAAACCACATGTATTACATCCCAGCCAGGGAGTGTTTGAGGTTTGCATTATGTTCGGATAGCAGCACAGCTAGAGCTCTCTAAGCATGCACAACATTGTCTCACTAACATCAGCTGGCCAATGTTCAATTAGCTAAATCCCTAACATACTAGCATTAAAAAAACGATAGCAGAAAGGAACTCCTCTATACAAAACCAATTTTTTTTTAGATAGATTCATCCTGAAAGGTGGTGTTACTACTCTGGCATCAGCTTCATGTAATCTGATAGGGTCACGGTTTGGTGTGTTATCTCGGTCTACCGCAAAGCAATTTCCGTTCTTGTACTTCCTATGAGGTTTATGAGCCAGTTAACAGTGCTCGGAGTGAGAAGAATAGGTACATGGCGAGAAGCAGAACAACAAACTAACACTGCATGCAAAGCAATATGTCAAACATAAAATGGAAATGTATTCCTGTTCCTCACATATTCCACAATTGGTGGTCTCTCCCTCTCTGATGATGCCTCTCAACACTAAACCCAAGTTTATCAGAACCATGTTGGGACGTCCCGCCCTCTCTCTCGCCAATGACGCTCAGAAGCACAGAGCTTCTAGCAGAGGCGGGCCATCTGGGCCAGCAAAGCCTTCTCTGCTGGCCTAGACACTTTCAGAACAATACATTATTTTTATTGTTATAAAATATATCATTTATACCTTTTAATATATATATTTTTTCATTCATTCTATCTATTTGAATAAGTTTGTTCACATAAGTCTAATATGTATTTATTTGTTTTTCCTTCAGTTGCGTTGCCTCCAGCGCGGTAATACATATATTATGCTGCGTTTCCACTGCAGGGTGCGGAACGGATCGGATCGCAAAGGTGCGGTAGGGAGGGGGCGGTATAGCCCAGCTCAGTTCCGAGGTCGCGTTTCCACTGCCGACAGTACCCTTTGTGGTAGGCCGGATGTCGATCGCCGTGGCAGCTACGTAAACATCGTAAACAACGTCTTCCTCCCCAAGAATGCAGACGAACGTCTCCACCTCCTTGTTCGCCCAAGCAAGCGTTTTACGCGACATGTTAATTGTAAAGAATAATACCTCGAGGCTACTGTTTGTTTGTTTTTATCCCTGCGTCACCCGGAAGTGATGATTCTGTCGACCAATCAACGGAGGGGGTGTGTAGCTAGAATTTCCCGGGACCCTTTCAGGCGTCTCGTCTCGTTTTCAGTACCCCAACGGAGGAGTCCTGAAAACGAGGCCAAAACTGGCCAAAACGGGTACGGCTAAGTCCGGGTCACGCCCACTTTTGGCGGTGGAAACGCGACCCGATCCGCACCTTTGCGATCCGATCCGTTCCGCACCCTGCAGTGGAAACGCGCCATTAGAGCCCTTATCCAATCAGATTATTTCCCTACACTGTCTCCGGGTAAAAAATAATCTAGCCGAGGCCTTCAGAATCCTGAGAGAATCCCCTCGCTGTTGACGCTAATGGGACTATATTGTTGATTGACATGTTCTTCAACCAATCAGATGTCGAGTATGCCGAGCTGGGCGTATCCTTTTACACGTCTAGGCCTTCTAGCTGGCCTTGTTGTTTGGCGCTGTCACGTTAAAATTGTACCGGGGGCGAAAATTGTACCGGCCTACGTCATCAGTTGTTGACAACTTGACAACTGATTTGATTGGGTTGTCCGTTGCCGGGGAGGTTTCAAAAAACATTCTCATGTTTCCAAAGACGAAATAACACAATACAGATAACGAATCGCTAGATAACACTTGTTTTTACTTTATATTTGTATGGTATTGAATTGTTTAATCGAATTTAGCTAGTAAACTGAGTGTTTAAAGCAGGTTTCAAAAACCATTCGCGCTTATGTTGCCGAACACCAAATAACATAATACAGATAACGGATCGCTAGATAAAACTTGTTTTTACTTTATATTTGTATGGTATTGAATTGTTTAATTTAATTTAGCTAGTAGTGTTTAAAGCAGGTTTCAAAAACCTGTCTTGTCACGCTCAATGAAGGAGTGCAATGAACGAGCATGAAAGTTCGCGAATGTTCAAGAACCTTCCTACTCATTGACGCGATCGCCCGTTGCCAGGCAACAGACGAACGTGTCGTCTGTTGCCAGGCAGGTTTGGAATTAGTCAACAACTGATAACGTAGGCCGGTGCAATTTTCGCCCCGGTACGATTTTAACGTGACAGCGCCATCAGGAGGTAAACAAAAGGAATTACAACTAGCTAGCAGCGAAATTATATAGATCATTAGGTTCGATTTTTTTTTAGATTAGATTCACTTTAATTACAATGGATGACAGAGGAGAAGGACTGGATATTGCGGCCGACTCGTTGAAAAAGTCTTTTTCGAGAAGGAATTTCTCAGAAAAACACCGCAGCTAGCTGCTCTGACCAAGCCGGGCAAAGGATTTGTGCGGCACTTTCAATCCAGCAACTACGAGAGGTATAGTTGGCTGACAGCGTCAAGTGGTCATTGTAATCTGTATTTATGGGAATGCTTGCTTTTTGCAACGTATCGATGTGGTGTTTGGAGCCACGGTGGGTTTTCCAACCTGAGTTGTCTTAGAAAGTCGGCATTGAGACACCAAAGTACGGCGGGCCACTTGCATGCAACAGTCTTGTTGAAGTCGTTCGGAGACACCCGAGTGGATTTCAAGTCAATGAGCAAGTAAAGAAGGGAAACAGAGCTCCACAACGAAATCGCACTATCGTTGATTTGTAAAGCCTATATATTCTTTTGGTTTAAAAAAAATACCTGTGTTCGTTAAAGTAACATGTTATTGTTTTGAATTGGTTCTTGTTTGGAAGGATTGAATATGTATGAATTTATAGCAAAAGTCCTCTAAATCAAGCACAGGTTCTATGAAAGAAGCACGTACTTTACAGCGTTTTGCTAGGCTTAAATGACGGAAGATTTTTGGCTGCATTCATGGACAGTCGGAAATTGTAGAATCTGACGAATATTACGGTCTTTTCAGCTTATGACTAGGGTAGGCTAAGTGCGTTTTGTTGTGGTTTTTTTGGCTTAAAAAACAAACAAAACATTTTCTTAAAGCCCGCTCAGTTGTCAGGGTTATTGGGTAATATATTGAAGGCCTCATGGTAGTCATTGCAAGACTGAACGCCTGGGGTGCTTGCAATGAATGTTGATGGCAGCAGAGAGGGAACAAGGTTACATTCGTTAATGGTGCTATAAACTAAATGCCTCCGCCAAGCTCAGCCTACGTGATTAAGACGTGGCTAAAGGCGGCTGCATGCTTCAGCGTTGGTGTTACGTTGTTGCGCAAAATTTACTCAAAGCAATTCATGCTCCCTTTAGGTTGCGCGTGTTGCCAAGCAATTTACCGCCAGAACAGTAGGTGGAGTAATATGTGGAGTGAAGTTTTTCGTTGAAGACGACCTCGAGAATGACGTCTTTGTCTGTGGGAGTCGTTGGTTTGTTTATGTGCCAGATCGTGTTCTCCCCATACACAGTGAATGATGGCAACAGACAGAGGAACAGGGGTGATGAAGTTGTTGATCATTGGGGTTGTATAAATGTGCATATCTCTCTACATTTTAAAACGACATAATGTGTTGGCAGCAAAGTTAACTTCACTTCACGTTAATGATTTTGTATATGAGCCTGCCGGCCGGGTTCCATTCTATCAAACCACCCACCCTCCTTCCTCCTACGGCAGCGTTTCTCAAATTGAACCATGAAAAGGAGATTTTCATGGTATTGGTCGAAGACTACCTAAGTGAAGCCTATATGGTGTATTTGTGTGTGGGCGTCGTCGTCGGCTGTTTATAAACCGCCTCCCAGTCATGTTCTACACATTCAGTGAACTATGGCAGAGAAATGTGATACTCCAGACAGGAAGTAGTAAGCAGACCAATCACAGCCTTGCAGGCTGCGCGGCTCGCGTAAAAGCTTACGTAAAAAATGACGCAAGTCTAGAAAAATCGCCCGGCGCACGCAAGACGTGAGAAGTCGCGCAAGGGGTGCGCAAGGGCGCGCAAGGGCCTCTTGCGCTTGCGCTTACGCTTACGTAACTGAGCATAAATCGGCCTTAAGTCTGCATGACGTTACCTGCCCATGAACTTCTAATGTCACTGATCTCCAACCGGCCCATGCTGCATTGACTGGCGGGGTACAGGGACAGCCACACTTGATTCCATTTCTGACAGAGAAAAGAGATGTGAAAGAGTTCATGTCAAATCGGATATATATTGTTAGAGAGCGAGAGAGAGAGAGAGAGAGAGAGAGAGAGAGAGAGAGAGAGAGAGAGAGAGAGAGAGAGAGAGAGAGAGAGAGAGAGAGAGAGAGAGAGAGAGAGAGAGAGAGAGAGAGAGAGAGAGAGAGAGAGAGAGAGAGAGAGAGAGAGAGAGAGAGAGAGAGAGAGAGAGAGAGAGACCCCTACATTACAGGAATGCGGTAATGGAGTTATGTCTGAACTTGTGAATCTGCCTCAACACATTTCAACTTCACACATCAATGAGCTATGCCGTGATTTTATCAACTTTTCCTGGCTTCATGTAGGCCTAGGCCTAGATCGTTTCGACATGACGCCAGGTAAGTATTTACCTAGTTTTATGTAAATAAACGGTTAATTCGAAAGGTGTGTCATTACAATTTCTACTTACTTTGCCGATTTTCCGTGGTTGGAGGTAGACCTGTCCTGCTTTAACGTGCGTATCCATTCTTCCAATTTGTGGAATGCTTAAAAAAAAACTCCTTCAAACGTCCGCAAGCCTAAATCGTTTGGTTGAAATGTTTCCTGTAGCTCTGAGCAGGCCTAGTTAAAGGAGCTCCGTGGTTTAACAATGTCCCTGGCGAATGAGGCGCACCCCCGTCAGTGGGCACCCGCACAGGGGGCTGAAGGTCTGCGTAACCGCTGCGTCACGACTACAGGTGCGTCACCACTACAGGTGTGGTCCCCATACCATACTAAATTGTTTTATACCATATACCTTATTTATACGATACTATTTAGTATGGCTGCATTCCAATACCCATACTACCATACTAAATAGTATGGTAGTATGGGTATTGGAATACTACCATACTAAATAGTATGGTAGTATGGGTATTGGAACGCAGCCCAGGCGTGCGCCGTGGCTCCACTCCCCTCGCGTGAACGCTCAGGGGCGACCAATGTCCGAAGACAAACCATAAACGTCCCCTAGGCCTACCCAGAGCCATAGAGAGAAGAGTTGCGACACTCTCTGATCTCGCCGGCAGGGGGGTCACGTGGTTCAAGTAAGCCTGTATAGTTCCAAAACACGCCGCGCTGTCATGGTCTTCTATGGGACTGACATCAGGATTGCAATATTGAATGGTATATATAGAAATTAAAAAAACACATAACCAAGTACTTTTCTGACTATTGTTGCATATTTGTAATTGTCAGATTTACATTTGGAGTGGTAGGGTGACAACTGAAAGCTACTTAGATACGTTTTTAAGTTTGAGTGAAAGCTTCACGTTCGTGTTTGAATGGGTAGCACTAGGCTACTGACTTTAGTGGCTTAACCTTAACTTTTACCTTACTACATCTGTTCTGAAATCAAAGACGATTCAAGATGTTCATTTTTGCGCACCTGGACTATTGGATTTCCTTGATTTTGCTTGTAATTCCGACACACTTACCCTTGGTCAGAGAGCGATTGATAAAGCAGAGTAGCAACAGTCCATTTAGCATTTAGTATCCAGGCAACTTCTTCTGATGAGGCAGGAGCTGACCACACAATCATGATACTTTTAAGACTAAGCCATACGTATCAAATTTATTAAAGAATAACAAATGATTACGCTTAGATGAATGAAATAGTATTTTTTTATTAAACAATGGGTGAGACAACAAGAATGTGTGTGTGTGTGTGTGTGTGTGTGTGTGTGTGTGTGTGTGTGTGTGTGTGTGTGTGTGTGTGTGTGTGTGTGTGTGTGTGTGTGTGTGTGTGTGTGTGTGTGTGTATCCAACTTGAAAAACTAGAACAAAGTGACGGAACAGGGATGAATGTTGTATACATAAGTGTTAACAAGAGAGGAATACGGTGAGGAAAGGAGACAATTAAAAAACCAATACAAATAAAATGGACCACTTGTTATAAAACCCTCCAGCAAATGCAGATTCCGCTGCCTAACATCTGTACGCTGCAAAGGAGGATGCACCATGTAAAGCTGGACCCAGTGTTTGAGATGCTGAGTGTTTAGAAAAAAAATCCTCTCCACATATATCAGGCTGCTTTTTGTGGAAGTTGAAGTTGTGAAGTTACTTGACGGCCAGCAATGGAAATGAATGATCTCATACGCCGTAAATGGATGTTTTGGAACTATGCGAGGCTCCAGACCCCGGAAGTAGGCGGCAAAAAACGCTACAACGGAGTCCAATGGAAGTGTCGCCACTCTGTTATATCTATCACCCTGGGCCTACCTACATACAGATATGTGCGATTCAAAATGTTCAGAGTCCTCACTTATGTCATATGTATGTTAAAATAGGGATATGTATTTCAATAGTTTAAGGGAAGCACCATTCGGCCGTTCTTTGACACAAAGCATCAGCCATACAACTTCAACGCACAGTCAAATCATTCTTTAGCTGTTATCTGCATAGGCTACTAATGATCCGGTAGTATCTGCGTGGCAGCCATGACATTTTTTTTAAATTCTCTTAATGCTAAGGAAAGGTGCTTCAATGCTTCCTTCCTTATCTCCTTTAGCATAGGTTGCGAGTGCAGGGCAAAGGTGTAAGGTATAAGCTTTTTGGTAAACTAACAGTGGGGGTCAGAGACAGGGGTCTGGCAGACAGGGGAATAAAACAGAATGAGGTGAAACCATAATAACTATTTAGCGATTAAAACACTCTTCTTCAACTGCTATAGTGTCAATGAGGGGCTTTTGGATTGAGATATTGGGGATAATATAAATATATGCAAAACAATAGGGGGTGAAACAGAAATCTCTTGTTTAAGCCTTTATTCTACTAGGTCTATTGGAAATAGTAAGCTATCCTATCAGATTCAAATGCTTATTTTCAGAAACCAACAATCTTTAAAAAACTCAATGTCCAGGCTGCAATTCACTGCTTTGTCTCTGTGCCACTGGTAGCCCATTGACATGCTGCTGCAGATTTGTGGCCGCCTCATGGCAGGAATGAGGTGATGACAACCTGCATTGTTTGTGTGCGCCATGAGGTCAGGACGGGATGAAGCAATCCTTTCCTCATTCGACATTTCATGGAAACAGCATTCTATTAACTCATGATCCAGAACCCACATGTATTCAGCAAAATGATTGGCCTCGCCCACTCCGTCTGTCTCGTTGTGACCTTACAGACGGAGACAGAGCCAAGACCTTATCTCCCCCAGATGCATGCTTCAGCACCCTGGCCCTTGCTCTGCTGTGGCTTCTCCTGGGGTCTTGGCTGGCTCTAAACAGCTTGTCCCGGCTTGCAGGCTGAGAGGTAGTTGGCATAGGGGCATACATGCGTCAAAGGGGAATACAGGAAAGGGAATGAGAAATCTGAACAGAGGACTAGCTAAACTACAGTCATACTAGCAAATGCAGATGCATGCAAACATGTGACTTCTTGACTTTGTCTTTGCCAAGCCAATAAATTACTTGTGAAAGTAAACAGTAAGTTCTGATAGCATGAGGGCCTGATAAAACGTGTCTGTAGACTAGATAAAGCAAGTCCACAAAAACATATACCAACTTGCTTGATTTAATCTTGAAAATGTTCTTGGCAGGGTCCGGACCAAATACCGGGGGCAATTCACTGAGGTGGTGTACACGGTGCACATGCCGGGTTGGTGTGCGTAGTGGTGCTGCACAAAGACAGACATAGTCCCAATCGGCCCCTCCTGCTGCTGGGGACGAGGGTGAGTCCAGTGCCCCACATCCTGCCCGGCGCACGTCGCCCACAGAGACATCTTCCTCGATGCTAGACATGCTAGACATGATTTGGTCTAAATACAGTCTGTTCTTTATTTTCTTAGCTAAAATATTTGGATTTCATTATGTTGGGCCATTGTATAGGCATCCCTGGCCAACAAATGTTAGTTGCAATGAATATATGAATAAGGATGTATGTGTGCTGACAGCCATTAAATGGTATGCCCCTAGCCTGCAGAGGGCACTCATGGCTAGAAATAAGATACACAATGCATATGTGACAAAGACGGCTAGGATTCCCTGATACGGGAGGACTTTAAAAATGTGCTTACATGATCAGATGTAATACTGTGACGTCAGTGACATGAAAACAGGGGACAATGCAGAGCCATTAACGCTTCAAGAATGAAACAAAGATCAATCAGTGTAGTTCACAAATCAGTCAGGGAAAACAACGTAAAATGGAATTATGGCATTGTTGTTGAAGCGATTTTACTGGGGAAAGAGATTGATTAATATAGTCCTCGATAACTAAGGGGAAAACATTGTGGTCATAAGGGAGTGTACTTACAGATGCAACAGATATGTTGTGAGAATGCATTCACTCCAGTGTGTCTGGTTAACAACCCTCAAGAAACTTGTTTACACATACATATGTATGTCTGACGGGGATTCCCCCGTCAGAGCTGGTCAATGTGGCCCGGGAAAGGGAAGTCTGGGGTCCCCCTGCTTGAGCTGCTGCCCCCGCGACCTGACCCCGGATAAGTTTGGCGATGAGGATGAGGATGAGGATGAGGATGATTGAAACAGGCTATCCACCAGTGTTTGCCAAGCTATTTGGTGAGTGTAGTGAGCTAAGCTATGCTCCAAAAACCAACTACTTGGCCAAGTAGTTTACTACACAAGAAGCTACTTTTATTTATTTTTCTTAACCAACTTCATGCTTATTAAATGCTATCTAAGCGATAAATATACATGTCAATCAAACAGATAAGCAGGTCAAAATTCATTTTTTATTATACTATTTATTAAACAATAATAAAGAGATCTCAACTCCTATCACATGCCAGACTTGATCATGCCATGTCAGATTGACAGGTGTTTACTTGTTGAAAAGGGAGGAGTAACAGACACCATGCAGGTGACTTGCTCTGGTTAGAGCAAATGCCCTCATGTTTGACCTGTTTGCAATTCTACATAGAGTTGGTGTTGTATGAACTGCTGTGTGAGTCTTTGTATGAATTCAATCAATAATATGAATGTAAATACTCAAAGTCAAAATTAAACTAAAAAAGACATCAGATAGATCAACAACTTAAATATTTTTCTACAATATTTGTATTGGATTGTCCCGATGCCACTTTTCACTTCCGATACCGAAACCGCAGCTTTGGCTATATGCCGATACCGATATCAGTCCGATACTTTGTTTTACTCTTGAACAAATACTACTTATAATAAAACAACTACCAGCGACTCCTGTGTTGCACTTCAGGAGAATCCTCATCAGCAGCAGGGCTTGGAATGCATTGACAAGGTGTCCGTCTATTGCAAATAGCTGTTGTTCTCCCTGATGGGACGAATGCAGTGACTTCATCATTGCTATAACTTGGGTCCTTGCCATCAGTCTGCATGTGATCTGGAGATTGAGGTAGTGGTAGGTTTACTTCTGCTTTCAGGCTTGACAAAACATCGCCTTCTTTTCGCTGAGAATGTAGGCAAATCTGCAAACAGGATGAAAAAAAAAAATTGAATGGCTTAAATCAAGTGAAAAGATTTCAACAGAGTTCAAATGTCTAGATGGAGTAAACAATGTAAACATACAAAGCATTTAAAAATTGTAAAATGGTTGGAAACATATAAAGTGAAGAGTTAAACAAACATTTAAAGTGATAGAGTTTGTAAATATTTTAGATAATATATAGAATAATAGCTGAGCTGTTACAGCTGATAGTTTGAAATGGTTGAATCAAGTGTGTGCGTTTGTGCATGTGTGTGTGTCATCACTTGTATTAACCAGGAAAAGTGTTATTGACGTTATTCTTTCACATGTAGTTAATCGAGATAAACTCACAAAATGATATGGCTTGTACGGTTGGACTCCTTGGAGTCTCTTTCATATGGCATATCGTTTGTGTAGATAGCATGACGCGAAAAAGATTGTTTGCGTTAGCATTCACGCGTTTGTGTTACATGAACGTGTGATCGCACTCTGCAACAGCTGAGCAGGGCCTGTACAGCCAAACTAATTGTTGTGTCTCTACAGACTGTGTGGATACTTATGATGAAAAACGACAGAGAGGGATATGCATAGAAACGTGGCTACTTTAATAGCAGGAGTACAGCAACATGAACATGTCTGTTCCTCTTACAGACTTCTTCAGACTGCTTCTTCTGGCAACTCATGGTTACACAGTTACTTTGATTCTACCGCGCCCCCTACAGGCATAACAGGATATAACATGTTTTCCATTCAAACACCACAGCTCCTCCCCTGTAGCTTTAAACTTAACTTTTTCTTTTTTTTCCTTTGTACCCTTATTTTGAACAACAATTATCCTGGTACAAAAAATACCAAAGCAAATAAATGTACACACCTACCAGGTATTTAAAACAACTTCCCCTGTGTACAAATAATAATGCATTTCTATAACATGACTTTTCTTTTAAAAGTCTCTTTCTTTTTACAAGTCCAAACGTTGAGGGCGCACATTCCTTTTAGGGGCGCTCCGTGCATCCTGAACTTGAAGTGTTTTCGCGAGCTTGTTCAGTCTCCCTTGAGCTTTGGTGGTTCTCATGCATCTGCTCACAGACAGCAGGAACAGTGTCAATGTCACTCATGTCATCTCCAGGATCAATGTGGTAATCCCAGTTACCTTCAGTGTTACTCATAGTCTTTTCTGGAATGGCCTTATTTTTCTTTGCATCCAGCATCTGATTTACATGTCTTTTTACACATTTACAGACTCCAAGTAAGTTACAGGACCCAAAACATCAGTTATTACACCATCCAACCACTTCTCTCCTCCCCTGTAGTTTTTAACAAGCACAGCCTGACCCATAGAGAAAGATCTGACTTTCCTTTTCATCTCTGACTGTTTTGGAAAACTACCTGTGTGGAACGATGGAGACACTTCTGGTTTCACTATCGAAAGTCTAGTCCGGACCTGTCTGTTAAGAAACAGCTCTGCTGGTGTTTTCTTAGTTGTTGTATGTGGCATGTTCCTGTAGCCATACAAGAAGATAGCGATACAATGCTGCAACGTCATGCCACCCACTGCTCTGTTTTTCTCTAAAGACTTTTTAAAGTTTTGGACCAGTCTTTCAGCCAATCCGTTTGAGGCTGGATGATAAACTGGAGTTTTAATGTGCTTAACAGCATTCATTTTAAGGAATGTCTCAAATTCAACTGAAGTAAATTGAGGTCCATTATCTGACAGCACCTATTTTGGTAAACTGTATGCTGCAAAAAGGTTTCTTAATGCTTCAATAGTTTTCCTGGCTGTAGTGGTTTGCATGTGTATTATTTCAGGCCAGCTAGCATATGCATCCATAACCACAAGACACATTTCCTTTTTGACTTCTGCAAAATCAAGATGTATTCTCTCCCATGGACCTGAGAGGCCCATCTCCATGTATGCACAGGTGCTGTGGCAGGCATGCTACACTGCTACTTACATATTTCACACTGATTTACCTCACTTTCAATATCCTCATCAAGTGTAGGCCACCAAAATAAGTTTCTGGATAGAGGTTTTCTGGTATGACCACACGAAAACCCCAATTTACACAGCCCTCTTCAACAGTAAGGTCCAACTTGCGTTTTGCATATGGTTTTAGAGCCTCATCTGGAACATACTTTGGCAAACCTGACAAAATATGTTGCTTTACTTTAGCTAGTACAGGGTCTCTCTCCGTTTCCTGTGCAATATCTTTTGCCGTTAAAGGCAGACTGTCTAAATACGACACTCTGAATACTGGGTTTGGTCTGGGAAAACTGTCGTCCGTTATTGGTAGTCTGGATAATGCGTCCGCATTTCCATGATCTTCAGATCGTTTGTACTGTATCTCATAGGTATAAGCAGCTAAAATCAAGGAACATCTCTGCATCCTAGCTGCAGCTAAGGGAGGTACCCCTGTTTTTGGACCTAAGATCATCAGTAATGGCTTATGGTCTGTTATCAGTGTAAATTTACGACCATACTCATGAAATTATTCATGAAATTCACTACTCCAAAAACCAGGCCAAGTGCTTCTTTTGCTATCTGTGAATAGTTTTTCTCAGCGCTGGTAAGCATCCGAGACGCAAAAGCTACTGGTTTTTCACTGCCGTCCGGCATTTTGTGTGCGATTACTGCACCTACCTCTACTGGTGAAGCATCACAAGCTAGTATGAGTGGCAGGCCTGGGTTGTAGTGAACAAGGACTCTGTAAGACATAAGCTGTTTTTTAGCTTCCTCAAATGCCTTCTGGCGTGATGCTGACCACTCCCACTTTACATCTTTCTGCAGTAACCCTGTCATAGGTGCTATTCTTCGTTTGCAACTGACGTCACAGCTAATTAAAATTCGTAACCAAACTGGAAGTCGGCCATCTTGGTAGGAAAGCCATCACAACATTGCGCCCCGCTACACGTGTTTCAGTCACATTAGAGTGGAGGTCATTCAATCGCAAAGCGCGCATCTAACCTCAATTGTTTCGCTATTGTATTCTTTTGTTTGGCTAATAATGCCTACCAGTTGTGCTGTGCGAGCATGTGAGCGGAGCGGAGCGCCGCGCAATTCCCGCTCCCCGCTCAGGAGGATGTCCGCTCATTCGCTCTGCCGCTCAACGTTGTGCCAGGGCGCTCCGCTCAAAACCGCTCCGCGCTCATCTTAAATTTCCTGCCGCTCCGGCGAAATCGCTCCACGCTCCGCTCAAATTTTCTCTTTTTGACCTGAATTTTGCATTTATATGACCTATCACCTTGCTTTTCGAAGTACAAACTCCATCTTGCTACTCTCGCGGGCACACGAGCCAGTGTTGCGGGGGGGGGGTGGAAGGGTCTCACGTGACGCGTTTTATCCAATCAGGTTGCTTGGATGCTCCCATTGAAACCCATTCTATTCTACGTGAACCACCTGCATGTAAGCCGCTAGAAGCAGTTAAAATCGGAGCGGACTGGAGCGGAGTGAAATCCCCGCTCCGGCCTTTGAATTTAAAACCGCTCTGCGCTCCAACCCGCTCCAACCTATTTCTTCCGCTCCGCTCCACCACCCGCTCCACGCTCCGCTCCGCTCACATGCTCTGGCGAGCGCCATTGATTCTCGAAGAAGTCCAAGTAGCCCACAGCATTGCACCGACATGGGAACAGCACTCATCCAGCCCAGCCATACAATCAGTGTGCCGCTAAAACAACTCTGTCTTTCTGAGCTAAAAACCATGACCCTAGCGGCGTATACCTGGCCCTTTGGGAGTGATTAAAAAAAATATAATAATCAGTTAATCATGTTAGTAACAATACACAACCTCCTTGACAAAAGCGAACGCTCATTTTCTTTGTTTACTAAGCCGAAGAAGCTCTATAACGAGAAGTCAAAAATAATTTACTCACCCTCGCATACACGAGAACTTTATCCGAAGACACAGGCTTGAACTGTAGGGTATTCACCCAACCAGATACTAAGAAATTGTAGGAATCCATCGACTTCCAGGCACACATTTGCTCACCGGTTGCCCCAGACGTTCTATACACGAGGTAGTTCGCTATGTCAGGGTAATCTACGCTCGGTAAAAGGGCCTGATCCTCGCTAAAATCAGACTTTTTCAGATTGTAGGGATCGAAACTTAACAGTTTAACTTTCTGCTGGTATCTTCCCCTGGCGGGACCGCTTAAATTTGAGAAATATTCAGACATTTGTATCGCACTATTGTGTTCGCTGCTAGAAGACGCCATTTTTATCGCTTGTGTTTTCCTACCAAGATGGCCGCCGTCGTGACGCAAGCACTTTTTACGTCATTTTGATCACGTGGTTGCAAACGAAGAATTATGGTAGAAAGGTTTGGAATGAACTTTCCATAATAACTCAGCAGGGATAAGAAAGACTTAAGCTCAGTGCTAGTTGTGGGAACGGCCGCTTAGCAGTAGCTTCACATTTTTCTTGCATTGGGTGAATTCCCTCTGCATCAATGACATGTCCCAAATATGATACACTGTGCTGAAAGAAGGCACAATTATTTTTGTTAACCCTGAGGTTGTGGTTTTTTTGTCTTTTCTGCAGTTCTTCCAGGTTTTTCCTGTGTGTTTCTGAGTCCTGGCCTGTGATCAATATGTCATCTAAATAATAGATTACACCATCTATGCCCTGCAGAACTTGATCCATTAGCTTTTGGAATATTGCAGGTGCACTGGCCACACCATAGGGCAGCCTGTTTACTCGTTACAGCCCTTTGTGTGTGTTTATGGTCAAGTACTGTTTCGAACTCTGTTCTAGCTCTACTTGTTGGTATGCTTGTGATAAATCAAGCTTTGTGAATCGTTCATCTCCTGATAGTTTTGTGAACCAATCCTGCGGTTTTGGTATGGGGTACTGATCTACTTCAAGCCAGGGGTTAATAGACACTTTATAGTCCCCACAGATTCTCCCTGTTTGATCTACTTTAGGGAAGTTTACAGTGGGTGCAGCCCATTCACTGAAATTAACAGGTGTAATAACCCCATCAGCCTCCATTTTGTTTAACTGGGCTTCGACTGCGTCCCTAAGTGCGTAAGGCACAGATCGTGGTTTGCAAAACTTGGGAATGGCCCCTGTCACGACATGAAGTTCAGCTTTTATCCCTGTCACCTTGCCTAGAGTGGGCTGAAACACCTCTGGGTACCTGTTACAAAGCTCCTCAAAACTCTCAAGTGCTACTCTGTTTACAGAGGACCAATCTAGGTTTAGCTTTTTGATCCAGTCCCTCCCCAACAATGCTGGACCATTACCTTTGACCACAAGTGGGTTGAGTGTGCAAATGTTCCCATTACACTTTACCTTAACAGAAATACTCCCTCTCACGCTAAGTGAGTGTTTACTTTAGGTTCTTAGCACACAATTTGTTGGCATTAGCTTTGCTCTCTTAAAGGTCCACTATGCAACTTCGGGCATTTCTTCGCTGTTTTCTTGGTTTTGGCACGCACATTTCTCTACACAGCGCCCCCTACAGCTTCGTAGTAGATATTTCACAACACTGTCGTAACAACTCGTTGACGACCCTTCCCCATGCACTTCTACGCGAGCCATGTGCATTTGTTTTCAAAGAAGCCGGCGAATGCGTCCGAAGTAGATGTTCATAAAGTGTAGGCAAGGTTATACCTTTGTCCGAAGTAGATGTTCATAAAGTGTAGGCAAGGTTATACCTTTTTAAAAGGGTGTATTTGTATTGCAATAAACATAAATCCATCCTTTTTTATAGTTGACGGGGAGAATTTATATCCTAGATTATAATTGTTTTATCTTAGGTTGAACAGAACAATCAGTGTAAGAGGTTTGGCCTACATAATAATCTAAATAAACAAGAACCTGGATTCGGGGATTCAGTCTGTATCTGGGGGACGAGACAGACGAACAGCAAAACACCCATGGAAACAAAGGTGTTTATATGGTTGCAACCAAGCAAGCTAGAAACATACAGGGCTCACAACAAAATGGTGGAGCAAACACATTTGTACAGAGACTATCAACATCAAGAATACCACGAAGACAAAGGCCACCCAAGGGTACTTTCAATTTCAAAAGCAACACGGCCGAGTCGGCGTCTGATTTGCAGTCTTCTTTTTCTTTCAGTTCACGCTATTCCTGAAAAGCTTGCCCAACGTTTACTCGTGTCTGGCCTCTCTGCCGGTCAGTCTCCCTTTTCTCTTCTTCTGTTCCTCCGACATTGGGTTTCTCTGTCTCTTTTTAGTCGGCTGATCGATGATGAATATAACAATCCCTTAGTGACTTGTGTTTATATCGAGCCGGTTCCGTGTTTGGGGGTCTGTGCCGTAAAGCAATTCGTTACTTTGCGAGACCCGAGACTCCCGCGAGAGTGGGCGGCGGGTCGCCGGCAGAAACATTCCTTTTCTCCGCCAAGATGCGCAAGGGTGAGTCGAAACAACGAACAATCGAACAAAAATGTATAATAGAACCATCGCAATGACTCTTAGGGCCCGTGTCCACCAAAAGCGTTTTTAAAAGACGGAGCGTCGGTCTGCAATGCATTCTCTATGGCAGGACGCGCAAGCAGCGCGCCTTGACGCGCGCCCCCGTTGAAAAAAGTTGAACTTTTGAAGAAAAGCGCTTCACGTCATCGGCGCTTTTTTTGAACGACCAATCAAAATCGAGGATGAGGCAAGGCTAAAAGTATAAACGGAACTCAAACTGAAACAAACTGAAACATGTCGGACGAAAGCTTGAAAACAGCTGTGAGTGAGTGTCCGGTCCTGTACGACCTCACGTTGAAGGCGTATCACGACCTAACAAAACGCAACCAGGCCTGGCGAGACATTTCAGCTATGCTGGGCGTTACAGGTGAGAATTATTAATTAATTATTTATATTATTATCATGTTTATTAATGATATTATCGCATTTAACGATTAGCCGTTAGGTACAAACTGCCATCCGTACTTGGCAGTTAGTATTAACGTTTACATGGCAGTTAGTATTAACGTTAACTTGGCAGTTAGTATTAACGTTACTGATAGGTAGGCTTGATATTAACCTTGTAGGTTGTGTGAATTGCTAATTGTAGAGACATAATCTTGTATCAGATTATGTCTTATTATCTTGTAACAGCTGAAGTGTCCCGGAAGAAATGGAAGTACTTGCGGGATAAATATTTGAGGGAGAGGAAGGCAGAGAGGGACAGGAAGAAAAGTGGGGCCGGTGCCACCTCTTTCAAGAGGTGGAAGTACATGGCGATCATGGGCTTTCTGGAGCGCCATGTGAAGGAGAGGGTATCGTCAAGCAATATGGAGCAGGGAGATTATAGCCAGGAAATAGCACCGGAGATCTTGGCCCTGCTAGCGCCCAGTATGTCTCCCCAACGAGAGGTAGGCCTATAACAAAAGCTAGTAGCCTAAAACATATGCTAAAAACATACCCTAACATACTAGTGTTCTTAAGGTTTTTGTTGGGTGAAGCCAGATGCAGAGATATTTATAAGAATTCACCATTTTAATTTGCACATTTTAAACAAACAAATGTATGCTTTCTTTCACAGGTGGTGGCTCAAAGTGAAGAGGAGATATCTCCTCCCTCTCCCAGCCTATCAGAGTCCGCTGTGGACACCTCTCCTCCATCTCCTCCCACTACCTCTACGGTGACTCTGGTCACACCGCGGCGTCCTGTACCTCCACCACCACGCAGGAGACAGCTGGAGCAGCCGCTGTCTGTGTTCCAGCAATCTATCCTGTCCTCCCTCCAAAAAGAAAAGGAGAATACACTGGCTCTGGACGAGGATGAGCATTTTATGCTCAGCCTCGTCCCATCATTGAGGAGGCTGTCGAACCAAAAAAGGGCCCAGGCGCGCATGAGGATGCAGCAGGTCCTTTACGATGTGGAGTTTGGAGAGTAATTCATTTGTAATCCTTTTCTATTTAGATTTAGTTTTAAGATTTAAGATTTTTTTAAATGTGTAAATAAAATTTGTAATCAGTTTCTATATAGATTTAGTTTAAGCTTTAAGATTTTTTTAAATGTGTAAATAAAATTTGTAATCAGTTTCTATTTAGATTTAGTTTAAGCTTTAAGATTTTTTTAAATGTGTAAATAACATTTGTAATCAGTTTCTATTTAGATTTAGTACAAGCTATAAGAAATGTTTCAAATGTGTACATAATATCTTGGAATCATTTTCTATTTAGATTTAGTACAAGCTATAAGAAATGTTTCAAATGTGTACATAATATCTTGGAATCATTTTCTATTTAGATTTAGTACAAGCTATAAGAAATGTTTCAAATGTGTACATAATATCTTGGAATCATTTTCTATTTAGATTTAGTACAAGCTATAAGAAATGTTTCAAATGTGTACATAATATCTTGGAATCATTTTCTAATGAATCAGTTAATTAAACATTTTAATGCTAAGACAATGTTGTTTTGTTTTCATTACATTAGGTAGTAGATACATAATGAATGCTCTGATGATGATGAAGGTGTTAAAGGTGTGTTTTTGTCTTCAGAAGTAATCCAGCATACAACATGAATGTTAGATTGATTTAAGAAATTTTATTAATAGTTTTGGTTTATCGCCTTTTTTGATTTAAATATATACAAAAATTATAAACTAAATTCCATCCTGCCAAGTCACTCGACCAGGCAGAGATGAAAAATAGCAAATGCAAAGCCGTTGGGCGGGACTGATGCTCTCCCTATAATTGGTGTTCATCTTGGCGATGGTCGGCCCAGTAAATGTTAACTCCTTCAAACTGCTGCCGGTTGAGTCTGAAATAGACCTTGAAGCGATCCTCGTCCAGGCGGAGCTCTTGGCACAGCCGGTGGTATTCCCCGTACTGCCCCCTGCCACGATTAATACTGTGGACCCACACTCTCCTCCGGGCAACCACGACAGGCGCAGGGGGATCGTCCGCAACCTCTGCTGCCACGGCAAGAAGCGCTATTAATCTTGGATTCATTTCGCAAATTGTAGGAGTAACCAGGACGTTCAGGTGTCAGATGCAATATGATGGAGCCAACAGATAGAAGCTGTGTATCTATGGATACAAGCGATGACGCGTATTTAATGACGTAAACGAAAAACGCTTCGTGCGTCTTTGAGCGGCGCGCACAAACGCGTTGAAAGCAGTTCACGGAGCGCTCCGTCTTTTAAAAACACTTTTGGTGGACACAGGCCCTTAGCCTGTTATATTAAGGTAAATCAAGCCAAAAAAGTTGCATAGTTCCCCTTTCACTCGTGTCTGATCTCTTTTCTGGTCCATTCTTCTTTTGTTCCACCGACGGTCGCCTCTTGGGTCCCTTATCAGTCGATTGATCCATGATGAATGCAACAATTGCCTCGCAACTGGCTGTTTATATCTAGCCGGTGCCATGTTTGGGTGTGTGTCTGTGCCGTAAAGCATTTTCGAAACTACAATCTGACTACATCTTCGAGGATACTTCCGCTGCGTCACATCCGGATTGTGTCGGTCCGAACAGAGCAAGTTGCATATGCGCTTTTTCACTGGAGAGGCGACATGGGTAAATGACACACCCACCAATCGACCCAGAAATGGATGCAGAACAATCAGCATAACTCTCAACCTGCATACTTAATGTAATTTTGGCTAAAAAAGTTGCATAGTGGGCCTTTAAACCTACGCTTGTACAGTTCTGAAATGACAGACACGGCTGCTCCTGTGTCTACTTCCATTTTTAACCATTCCTCATTTACCCTTACATACATATAATAAAGTTTTTCAATCCCTGTATCACATTACAGCTGCTGCTGTCTTGGAAATGGCGTTAGCCTTGAACGACTTGTGTGACCACTGCTGTGCATTTTGTTTAGTCACTTCGTGTGCCAGTCCTATATCATAAGCACGAGCCAGCGTCAATTCTTTAGTGTGGGCGGAATTTAGCATGCGGTCACAGAGTTCTCCACTTTTTACTCCGCACACAAATCCGTCTCTGAGAGCATCGTCCAAAAATGCCCCAAGTAGCTGCTACCTTCCTTAAACTTGCCATGTACTCACTTATGGACTTGTCCTCTCTCTGGTTTCTCGAGTTGATCTTGTACCTTTCTGCAATGAAGTTTTCTTCGGCACAAAGTGTTTGCGCATTAAGTCAATTAGCTCAGACAACTTTTTAACGGACGGCTTTAATGGCGCACACAAGTCCATAAGCAGGGTGTGGTTCTTTCTGCCCAACACCGTCAGGAACATGGCCTTTGCCTTATCATCGTCATAGGACAGACCATTTGCTACGAAGAATTGTTCTAGCCTTTCCAAATAGGCGTCAAATTCCTCTTCATTTTCGTCGAAGTGAAGGTCTTCACTTGTCCCGAATGCCGTGAATGCCGTCGCCATTTTCTCCGCCATGCGTCCCCTCGTCTCGACGGAGTTTTCACTTGCTGAAAACTCTTTTCACATAAGATATCCCATCCTCGTCGCCAAAAGTCTGTTGTGTCTCTACAGACTGTGTGGATACTTATGATGAAAAACGACAGAGAGGAATATGCATAGAAACGTGGCTACTTTAATAGCAGGAGTACAGCAAGATGAACATGTCTGTTCCACTTACAGACTGGCTTCTTCTGGCAACTCATGGTTACAGAGTTACTTAGATTCTACCACGCCCCCTACAGGCATAACAGGATATAACATGTTTTCTATTCAACCACACTGCTGACATTACTTTTCAACAGGTAGCTATCATGCACTAGCTCTCATGCGCCTAATTGGCTATGACAGTTATCACGTGACATGCTGCGCGGATTGGATCATATCTTTTTTTCCCTCCGATATCCAATCCAGCGTACTAGGCCATTATCGCCCCGATACCGATGCCGTGGATTGGATCAGGACATTAGGGCTGGGATAAACGATTATTTTTTAAACGATTAATCTAGTGATTATTTTTTCGATGCATCGATTCATCTAACGATTCATTTTTTGAGTCCGATTCGATTTCGATTCGATTCGATTCTCGACTATCTCCCCATTAATTGACTAATAGCAATTTATACATGTTGATTTACATATCTGAATGAAAACAATATGAATTCCTTAACATTTCAATACATGCAGTTTATTGCCTTTAAATTCGAAAATAAAAGTGCAAAGTAATGCATTCTTAGAATTCAACGGTGCTCGGTCATCTGCAGCTGCTACCGGGTGGCGCCTCTTCAGGTGCTGGTGAATTGCCGTGGTGCTAGAATGGAAAGTCATCTCCATTTTGCAAAGACGACATATCACGGAATCGTTTCCTTTCACATTAAAGAATTCCCATACTTTAGAGGAACGAGTGCGTGGCGCCTTGCACTTATGAAAGTCTGAGGAGCCACTTCTTTTATTTATTTTTTAATTTATTTTTAATCGACGCGCATTTTTCGCGTCGGCGTAATTTATGCGTTGACGTCATCGATTACGTCGATGCGTCGTCCCAGCCCTACAGGACATCCCTAGTAAAAATGCTGAATACAAAAACTACATACGATGACAAAACAAGACAGTGTGAAAAAGAACACTTCTGGAAAAAGCTTTCCAGAAGTGGACTTTTTTTGACAAATTAACTAAATGGTCCTCTGACAAGGTCGGATTTAGCTGTATGGCGAATGTCTCACTTAGCCTTGAGGGTTGCAGCACATACAGTTAAACAGTTAAACTAACTAACTGCTAACTATTAACAATTGGTGAATTAACAATTGGTCTGTGAGTGTGTGGTCTGATCTTCCTCACAAGAGGTGTTTTTTACACAAAACAAAAGAGACGCTTTTCAAGATTTGGATCAGAAAGACGGTTACTCTTTGGTCTGAAAATATATATTTTCCTACACTAAAGGGTTGCATTAGCAGCGACTCCTGTGTTGCACTTCAGGAGAATCCTCATCAGCGGCAGGGCTTGGAATGCATTGACAAGGTGTCCGTCTATTGCAAATAGCTGTTGTTCTCCCTGATGGGACGAATGCAGTGACTTCATCATTGCTATAACTTGGGTCCTTACCATCAGTCTGCATGTGATCTGGAGATTGAGTTAGTGATAGGTTTACTTCTGCTTTCAGGCTTGAAAAAACATCTGCCTTCTTTTCGCTGAGAATGTAGGCAATTCTGCACACAGGATGAGCTTCAGAGGTATTGAGCAACGGATGGAATGGATTTGAAAAATCCATTCCATCCTCTGCACAACCCCATTGATGATAGCATCTACCAGGGGGGGGATATAGGTTGGTCTCATGCTTTATCTGCCCCATCTTCTGGAAGAGAAACAACATTTCTGGCATCAACTCTCCTGTGTGTAGTATGTCAAGGGCATTGGCCAGCAGCGCCATTAACTTAAAGTTCCACCGAAAAAAGACTGAACTATATATGAATTATTTTTGCCACAGTCGCGGGCAAAGCCATGACCACGACCTCTCACAGTGCCCATGCCTAGCAGCAGGAAGTGCCATCACACTGCGGGCGCTATAAAAACATCCTTTTCTTAGTGTCATCGATCAGCATTTTTTCCACACCCCATTTTACGGAGCGCATGCACATGCGTGGTAATGCACTTCCTTACCATATAAATAACATGTCCTTTCCTCAGCAGTCACTAAGTCTTCCTATGAACAAACTTGCTACTGCCATATTCTATCGTATCGTCCTGAAGGAAACTCCACCACTGGATTTTTGTTTAGCTTAAGGTTGATTCTTAGTTATCTTTCAGGTATAGTTCCTTTTGTAATCGTGTTGATTCTATAGGCTTTATTTTTGACTGGTAGATTTTAGGCAATTAAGATCCCTGAAAGACTTTTGGAATCTCTCTGCGCCTGGGTCTTGGTTAACCAAAACGTTACAGAAGAATCAGACAGAAATGGACCAAGCAGAGAGATAATTGGTGCAACAAGTCAAAGCTTTATCCAGCTCCATCAAGCAGTTGCAATCAGAGCAGCAGCAGTACCAGTCATCGGTGGGGGATCAGGTAGCAGCACTCACCTCGATGGTTACCAAATCCTGCCTGGAGCCTCCTCATCTGCCGGTCCAAGCCCATCTCCTCAACAACCGGCTGAGCCAGCCCTGTTTCTCCAAGGAGCTAAGCCCAGCATCTGTACTCCGGAGAATTACAAGGGGGATCCAGAGACTTGCAGAACTTTCCTGATTCAGTGTGACCTAGCATTTGAGTCGCAACCCATCAGGTACACCTTCACCAGTTGTTCTGCCTCCTTCAAACACGTAGAGTTCTGAAGGGTATTTGGAGAAGCCTATGGAGATAGGAGGAACACGTCTGACCCAGCAGGAACTTCGTCAGCAGGTGTACAAGCGATGCGAACTGAAATAGGAGACCCGTCAGTAAAGAGGAACTTCTGACGCGTCAAATCTCTGCAAATAAGCTTCCTGTTTCCGGAATTTTGCCTTGAATCTGCCTCCCTTTCGTGGGGAGATTCAACCCACCATCTGATTCCGGGGCAGTGGGTCACTTCCTGGACATCTCACGGGCCCATGAGTTGGGAGTTCCTTTAAGCCAGCTGGAAGATCCTTTAAAGGTAAATGCCCTGTATGGCCGTCCCTTGGGCTCCGGCAAGGTCAGTCAATGCACTTAGCCACTAATTTTAGCTCTGGAGGGGATCACAAAGAGAGACTTTCGTTCACCTCATACACTGGGATTTCTGGCTAGCACAGCATGATCGCCGTGTTGATTGGACGGTGGAACAATTGAAGAAACGGGGTCCGTCATGTTCTCACACATGTCTTAAAGGCACCCAGTGCAACTTTCGAGGCTTAAAAATAAACAAAATCGATAACAACAACAATGCCGCCATTTTCTTTATTTTTTGTAACCTACAATAAATAAAGCAGGCTTCCAGTCAATGGAAAAATGGCTTCTCCCCACCGGCGATTGTTGTTGTTTACGATTTTCTATCAGTTCTCACCACACAACGACGTCTCATCTTTGCTCCTTGAATGTCGATATGTAATGGTATGGAGTTATTGAAACTTACTACCTGTAAAAAAGACTAGAAATTGAATGTTTATTTTTCATTGAATGTTTACATAAAGTTGCACTGGGTGCCTTTAAGCCTTACCAGGAGAGGACCAGGGCCCTGTACCACGAAGCTCGCTTAGAGGGTTAGCGAGGTATGTTGAGCTCCAAGCCTGGGTTAGTTGTACCACGAAAGTCGATCTCTTTTAGCGTCGCTGTATCACCATGGTGACTTATGCTCGCAACCAAACCTGGTCGGGAGCAGTTTTTCGGCTTAGTCTAGCCGGAGATCGGCTACTTAAATCGGCGTGCGCAGCTTCCTAGCCCCTCCTCTTGTGGGGAAAAACGGTCTGTCTAGCTACTGGACCAGATAAAATGAGACGGAGAGGTAATAAAGTCTATCGGCACGAGGACCTTGGATTTATTAAGTAAAGTGGCAACGGTTATACAGAGTCATAAAGCGTGAGAAATCGAATATGTCTAAGTCCCTAATCAGCGCTGATGGTTCGTCTGGAGCTTCGCCTCCGTGGAAGGTCTGCTTCAGAAGAAGATGAAGAGTCCCTGTGTGATGCAGTCTTATGCTGTATCCTCCTCTCGATGAGGTGTGTGCGTTTGAGGTGTGTGCGGTTCGGTGTGTTTTGGCTCCCAGGCCCTGAGAGGGCTTCGTAACAGGGAGAGTTCCTCGTGTCTCCGGTGTGATAAATTAAAACGGGGAGTGCCCCCCCTGAAATGTCTCGTGTGTGATAATTTAATGTGGCTCTCAGGCCCCTGGTGTGGGCAGAGGTATCTCTTGGTTCCTCCTAACGGGGAAGAGCTCTCAAAATGTCTCCTGTGTGATAAATTAATGTGGCTCTCCCGTTCTGGAGATGATACTGGTGCATTGTCTGAGTGTCCACCATCTGCCTGCCTGGGAGATGGGGCCTTCAGCTCTGGCCTTGACCTGACTATATATTATCATGTTTGTGTTGTTGGGTTAGAGCAAGAGTTGACTATATTATAATGTGTCCATGTGATGTGCTCATCAGGCTAGGGTAGGAGTTAGCTATATTTATAATGTACATGTGATGTACTCAGCAGGTTATTTTTCCCAACACTCTGACAATGGCGTCACCATTTGTGGGTGTTCCCGTGGACCCCGGCGCACTTCTCGTACAGGCGTCTCTCCGGAGACAAGGGTTTTACGGGACAGAACCGATCCCTTGGCATTGTCTGACGATATTCAGATTTCAGACTTTATTGTCATTGTGCAAACAACGAAATTGGGGTTCTACATGAGAGATACAGATTCTCATCAGAGGGTGTTCGTTATTTGATCGTCCTTTTGGACCTTATGTAGACAATGATTACTGTTGCGCATTGTGTCTCAGTGACAGAGTGGAGGTAGCGCGTCAGTCTTGAATTTCTGCGCGGGGGGTTCGACTCCCAAGTGACGCGAATTTATGTGAAGCTTAAAAAGTCCTAATTCTCATGCATATGGAATACTTATTCACTAAAGCTTATGGAATTATATTTTTGTGCTTATTTTGAACTTGAACCCATATTTTCAAGGCCGTGCTGGCACCACATCTATGGGGGTAAAATGCATGATGATAGACCGGCGAATTTGAACCCCGGTCGCTGGCGTTCGGGTCTTATACTAATCCACTACGCTACAGCCGCTACCTCTCAGCGGTCGAAAACATGCGATACATTTCTTAAATAGGGTGTATTTAAAGTGAATTCCCTAAATGATAGAATAAGGCAGGATGGACGTTGCTTATGCATTTTTAAATCATCATCATTCTATTTGGATTAATGGCGAACAATTCTGCATTTGGCATAGTTATTTTACAGACAATACGCAGAATCTTTTCACTTATACTCATATAGACTGCTTGATCTATCGTAAAGGTGAGAAAAATTACGCAAAAAACGCCCCTTTCACGTGAACGCGCACTGAACCTAAAGCGGAAAACCTGGTTCTACTAATTGAATCTAAAGTGAGCTTCTTGGTACCATTTAACTCTGATTGCGAGTTTAACTCTGACTGATCCTGGGTATGTTCAGCGAGCTTCGTGGTATAGGGCACAGGGGTTCTCTACTTCGGGTGAAGATTCTGGATTTGTCCAAAGTTCCTTCCAACTACGCTGACCTCCATGAGTTCTTCAACAAGAGAAGGGCCTAACACTTTGCCACCACACCACCCATATGACCCATATGTGTGATTAACCGCCCGCCTGGTTCCTGTCCTACTCGGGGTCCTCTCTACTCCCTGGTCCCTCCTGAGACAGCAGCCATGGAGGCATTAGCAATGGGCTTCATCCGCCCAACTACTTCTCCTTCTATTTTACAAAGATCCACGATTTTTACTAAGATAAACCTTAGAAATGCCTACAACCTGGTTCATATCCGTGAGGGTGATGAGTGGAAGACAGAGCACTATGGATATCTGGTCCGGCCCTTCCAAGCCCTGGTCGGAATAGCCCAAGCCCAACCGGATACATTGGTATGCTTAATTTCTCACTAACAGAGTACAGTTTGTAAAGGTAAACAAAACCCTTTCATCTGCCATAATAAGCAATGTTGCCCCCCCCAGGGTTGTGTGAGTTGATGATTGTTGATGATTTGCATATGTGACCGGTTCGTTCTGCGTTGTGTTTCTTTCTATTTAATGAATGACGTGACCCACGATGTGTCTGGACTCGGGCACTCCGACGTCCATTTATTCGATCTGAATACACACATACACAAATAGCTTCCTTAGCCCTTGTGCCCTTACTCCAACTCTCTTCCCAAGGGTATCGCAACAAAGGGCCACTACATACAATATTACCACAGAAATGATTAAAATAAAAGGAATAAAAGACATACCTGAATACACACATACACAAATAGCTTCCTTAGCCCTTGTGCCCTTACTCCAACTCTCTTCCCAAGGGTATCGCAACAAAGGGAAGAGGGCAGGGGGCGCGGGAAACTTATCGGGTTCTCTGGAATGTGGGCGGGAGTATAGAAGGAGGTGGAGCCAAATCAAAAAAATAAATAAAATAGAGCTTAAGGCGGCATGGAAAGCTAAACTTCAGGTAATACAGAAAAACAAAAGGCAATTGTGTAATTATAATTTAAAGGATATAACACACCCTGTTACACTCACCCCCCAGAATTACACAAACATTTGAACCATAAATAAAACTTGCCCAGACCGGACTGTAAACCGACCACAAGAAAACCACGACTTCGGCAATAGGTGCCACCCAATAAAGAGTTAAGAGCACCCAGAGGTTAGCTAAGCCCCTGGGAACACTATAGACAACGTGAAGTGCCATTTACACCACACATACATAGGCCATACTCGGACCGGGCAAATAATAACAAATAAAACAAATAAACAAATAAATAAAAACACTAATAATTCACTCGCCATGAGTAATACCAGGAGACACCTGTCACATAAGCTCAAACATGGATCACAGTGGATACTGGCCGAACACCCAGAATCGTTTCCAGTTGTGCCATGGACTCTATCAACCTAAAGACCGGCTTGATAACTCTCCCAAATCTTGAAGTGAGGCGATCACTTGTCTGAGAACCCTGAGGATGAGCATCAATTACCCGAGACACATGGGGCTCAGAGGAGGGGGATGACAACGGGGTAACACTAACAGCACCAGCAAGCCCATCCAATGCAGGAGGGACCATCAGAATGGTTAAGTCACGACTGCCATTGTCATCCTCATCCCTGACTGGGGACTGTTCACGGACCCACGAAGCTGTACGGTCATCACTACCGTCACTGACCCAGGAGAGCGAATCAGCCATAGTGGGATCAGCTGCACCACAGTCCGTCTCAATTGCTGATTCCTCACACTCAGGTAAGTCTGACTTGGGGCAGCCATCATTCAGACTGCCGACGCCCAGGGCATCCAGACTCTCATCCAAGGGGAGGAAGCTGACCTGGAGCAGGAGATCCCGGTGCACCACCCTCTCATGTCCGACTCGATCCCTGATCTTATAGACGTGGAGAGAAGGCTTGGAGGCCACAACCGTGTGAACAACCGGCTCCCATTTGTCAGCGAGCTTACGCTTCCCTCTGCCACCCTTGTTTGCTACAAGAACCTGGTCACCGACGGAGAGAGGCAGACCCTTAACCTTTTTGTTATACTGGTCAGACTGGTGTTTCTGCTCAATAGCAGAGTTCTTCTGAGCCAGGAGTATAGCAGAGTGGAGGTCGCTCGCCAGAGACTTCACATAGGCATCATAGTCACAGACTGTCTCGTCACGGAGGACATTCTTGAACAGGAGGTCAACCGGCAGCCGAGGGACCCTCCCAAACATCAAATAGAATGGCGCAAAGCCAGTTGTCTCATGTGCTGTGCAATTATAGACAAACGTCATTGTCTGGACCATTTGGGGCCACTTCTGTTTGGATCTGGGAGGGAGAGACCGTAGCATGTTGCCCAGAGTGCGGTTGAACCTCTCTGTGCCGCCGTTCCCCATGGGATGGTATGGGGAGGTCCGAGACTTGTTGACACCAGCCAGCTCCAGAAGCTCAGCGATGAGCTCGCTCTCAAAGTTCGCACCCTGGTCAGAGTGGAGACGCTGAGGGAAGCCGTAGACACAGAAGAAGTTGTCCCAGAGCTTCTTCGCCACTTTCCTCGCCGTCTGGTCCTTGCAGGGGAAAGCATGTGCTAATTTGGTGAAATGGTCAGTGACCACTAGCACATCCACAGACTTGTTGTTACTGTCCTCGGCTGACCAGAAGTCAATGCAAACAAGCTCTAGAGGGGCAGTGGTCTTAATGCTCTCCAGAGGGGCTCTTGCTGCGGGCTCCGGGGTTTTGCTGAGAACACATCTGTGGCAGTTACGGACATGATCGCGTACATCCTTCTCCATATCACCCCAGAAGAACCTTTGACGGGCGAGAGAGAGAGAACGAGGCTGACCCTGGTGACCAGCCAGGTCATGAACACCAGACAATGCCTGTGACTTCAGGGACTCAGGCAGGATGTATTGGAACCTCTTGTGTTTTGTCAGTGGATCCCTGGTAACCCTGTAGAGGACTCCATGCAGTATAGTGAGCTTTTCCCACTGTTTCAGAACCCTCAGAGTACACTGGCTCTCGTTGCAGCGCTCACGCCTGGAGGGTCTCTGCTTCCTATCTACATAGCTGAATACTCTCGAAACGACCGAATCCTGCTGCTGATGGTTTTGCAGGTCTGCCAGTGAGAGAGAGGAGAACAAATCCTGGCCAGGAGGGATCAATGAGCTCAAGCGGTCACTCATAGAAGCAGCCCTCTGCCTCGGTGCTGAGTCCCAGTCATCACAAGAGGAGAGGAGAGAGGAGACGTCATCCTCTGACATGGACACATTGACGGCCGCACAAGGAGCAACGCTCCCTAATGATTGAGGCTGACATGTCAGGCGGAATGAGTCCTGCACACATCCCTCCTCCACTTCACACACCTGTTCCAGCAGCCCGGAGTATGGCTCAGACAGAAGACGTTGGCTCAGAGGCTTCACAAAGGGGTCCCTGCTGAGGGCATCAGCCACCACATTCAGTCTCCCTGGAATATGTTTGATCTCGAAAGAGTATGGTGCAAGCTTAGAGACCCAGCGCTGCTCGCAGGCGTCTAGCTTCGGTTTGGTCATGATGTACGTGAGAGGATTGTTATCAGTCCAGACAGTGAACTTGTGACCTTTGAGCCAGTGGCTGAACTTGTCACACACAGACCACTTCAGAGCCAAGAATTCTAGTCGATGGGCAGGATAATTTGCTTGGCTGCGACTGAGGGACTTGCTGGCAAACGCTATGGGCCTGGCCTTCTCCTCGCCAGCAGGAACTTGCGAAAGGACTGCACCTAGGCCATCCAATGAAGCATCGGTGGAGAGGATGAATGGCCTATTGAAATCTGGGTGAGCCAACACCACACAATCGAGGAGCACCCTCTTCAAATCATCAAACGCCTTCTCACAGACAGGGGTCCAGTCCTGTGGAGTCAGCTCACGGAAGGTGCCAGCTCTCCTGGTACCACCAGTGCCTCTCCCCTTGCGTTTCTGGCCCGCTGTCAGGGCAAAGAGGGGCTTTGCGATGGAGGAACACCCAGGGATGAAGTGTTGGTAGTACAAGACCATTCCGAGGAAAGATCTCACCCTCTTCTGTGATGGTGTGCAGCCATCAGCTTTCATCAGATCTTCCCTACTGAAACCAGAGATAACTCTGACTTTCTCCTGGTCAACTGAGACGCCACTGCTGTCCACCATATGGCCAAGAAATTTCACAGACTTCCTTAGAAAGTGACACTTCTTTTGAGCCAGCTTCAGATTGTTGGCCCTCAGCCGGGAGAAGACCTCCCCCAGACGACTCAGGGCCTCGCCTTCAGAGGGAGCAACGACTAACAGGTCATCCAGGTAACAAAGGAGGCTGGAGAAGTTCAGGTCCCCGAAGATGCTAAGCATCATCCGCATGAAGGACGCTGGACTGTTGCACAGGCCCTGGGGGAGCCTATTGTATTCATACAAGCCCAGAGGTGTCGTAAAGGCTGTGAATCTCCTGTCAGACTCATGGAGAGGGACGTTATAGAACCCTGATGTCAGATCCATGGTACTGAAAAGGGCATTTCCCCCAAGGGCGGCAAGGCAGTCACCCTGATGGGGCAGTTGGTGGGCGTCCTTGACGGTCTTTGCATTGAGCAAGCGAAAGTCAGTACAGATTCTCAGGTCTCCGTTCTTCTTCCACACCATGACTAGTGGAGAGGCGTACTCACTCAGAGACTTGCTGATGATACCTTTCATCTCCATCTCAGACAGTACTTCTCTCAGGTGGTGGTAATGAGCAGGAGGGACTCTACGGTAGGGCAGTCGGAAGGGACGGTCGTCAGAAAGGTGGATGCGGTGGACGAAGTCTTTTGCCTCCCCACAGTCTAGCTTGCCCTTGGAAAAGACATCCTGAAATCTTGACAACAGCTCAGCCAACTCCTTCTTCCAATCAGCAGACACTTCACAGCCACCAATGTCTATGTCTGCTAACCCATGATCCTTCAGCAGCTGCACAGGATCAAGCATGGACTTCGAAGGAGTAGGAGAACCAGAAACATCAGACTGTGTCTAGCACAGACCTTGAGTGATGGGCAGGTCCTCAACAGCCAGACAGGGAGAGACGTCAGCCAGCTTAGCATTGCGGCGGAGCGTCACAGGGCTGTGTGTGGGGTTCAGGACCTTGACAGGAATCCAACGATCCCCCCACATGGGTGTCACGAGACGCCCCACCAGAATATTCTTTGGGGTTGACCGCGCCGAGGTGGGCTCCACGATCACAGTGCTCCCTGGGGACACAGGAGCGTTGCTCGGCAACTTCCCCCAGACCACATATTCCTGCTGAGGAAGGAGAGTGACGGCCTGCCTCAGCCTCACTGTGCCTATCTTACTCGGCAGCTCAGGGCCCGACCACCGTGAAACGCAGCTCAGGAGCTGGAGGAATTGCTCACACTCTGGGTCACTGCTACTGGAGGAGATGAGCTCCCAGTACCTCTCAGTGGACTTCATCTCCTGTATGATAGGTCTGATTACATTGCTCCCAAGTATGAACTCATCTCTCTGTCCAGGAACAACGAATGTCGGCACAATGAACTTAAATCCATAGACATCAACATCCAGATCGTAGATACACTTTTGCCGTGTAGTGAGGCCACCACAACCAATCAGCACCACATTACCAGGCACAGGATGAGGACAAGGGAGAACACCGGCAGCTCTCAATTTGGATTCTGCCTCCTCATTAAGCGTGCATGACATGCTGCCCGAATCTAACATTCCTTTCAATATAGACTGCCCACCGACTGACACTGGAGCATAAAACAACTCACTAGCTCTGTCCACTCTCTGCGACCCCACCATTATGACCGTCTTGTCTTCAGAAAGCTGGCTGCAACTATTTACATAGACAGATTGCAAATCTCGTTCTCCAATGAGGGTTACTCCATCACTGCCCACGCTATCCCTCTCTCTACGTGGGCTGGCTAGTTTAAAGGTGCGCTGGAAGGACGGCTTGTCGACACAGCTGGAGATTGGGAGGCATTGGGGCATTCATGCCTGAAGTGACCCGGTCTGAAGCAGTTGAGACACAGCCTATGAAACCTGCAGTGCGCATTGGTTGTGTGATCCCCAGAGCTACATACTCTACACAGAGAACTCTGCTGATTCTGTGGCCGGGCGTTCTGACGAGGACCCCTCTGACCAGTGGCAAGAGAAGCAGTACACATAGAGAGGACTCTGTCAAACATAGCGACCACCTGCTGAGGACCAAGCTCAACACCAGAGGAACTGGCAGTGACGGGAACAGGGACAGTAGCTGGAGCAGGATAGAGGGGGGACACAGGAGGGGCCTGGGGCGGGTTCATTATCATGTGGGCTGACTGAGGCTGGCAATGGGCCGAGACAGGAGCGATAGAGACAGGATGAGGCAGTGATTGGTGTATCACCGAAGGGGCCTGATGTGGTTCACTATGCTGGGGACGATGAGAAGACACAGCCACAGGACTCTGGCTGCACACCGACACATTCACTGCATTTTGGGCATGAGCTGTATTTCTTCTCAGACTCGTCATGTGATCATCCAGTCTCTCCTGAACCTCCGCTGCGGTCCACAGTTCAGGGGACTTCAACTTAAACGACATGGCGAGACCGGGGTCAGAGCAGTGGGTAATGAACATCATGACCACCTCAGTACTAGGGTCCTCAACGCCCTTTCCACGCCTACGGAGGCACTCATCAGCGACATCAACAGCCTTGTTAAGGCGGATCCAGTAATCCATCATGTCCTCACCAGCCCTCGGGGCAGTGCTGTAAAAGTCTTTCATAGGGAGGCTTGAGAACGTAAGCTCACTGAAGTTGCGCTTTAGAATGTCAAATACAGCTGTCGGGAATTCACTAGAATCTAACTCAGGGTGGCTGCGAAGAGATACCTTCACCACGTCTCTCGCTTTACCAGTCAGTCTCGCCATAATCAAATCAACCACCTCAGTGCGCGTATTGCACTTCATCCTACCCAGATAACACTTCATCATGTCTTCCCATTCATGAATCGAGAATGTATCCGTGTGGTCACCCCTGAAGTATGGTGGAGCTCTAGGGTCTGACTGAACAATCACCTTCAGCTGTGATGGATCAGTAATGCCAAGGGATTGGTGGCCCGGGGACTGGGGCAGAGTACTACTGGGCTGGTGCATGGTGTTGAGGCTGGCTATAATGCTATCGCCTATCTGTTTGGCCAAATCCGCTACTAGGCCACCCAATGACTCTACGGTAACAACCTGGGTAGGCTGAGGGGCTATGGGTGCCATGGGTGTAGAGCTGGCGGCGGGACCTACTGGTAAACTAAACTCTGACTGGTCAACAGAGTACTCCTGATTACCAGGGGCTACTGGCCTACCCCTCCCAAACCCAAATGGAGTGACCCTCTGGCCCCTCCCCAACCCAAAAGTGACGTTACGCCCAACAGGGCCCTGACCAGCCAAAATATCTGCACTGAAAGAATCCCCACTGGACATCCATTTCAGGTTAAACATCTTTACAATGGGTCTTGCTCGTTGCCCGAGACAATGGCAGCCAGTCTGTCTCTTGTAACATTACCAGGGGTCTGGTTATCTGCTAGGGGGCATGGGGAGGCCATGATGACGTCACAGGGTAGGGTTGTCCCATTTGGTAGGGGACCGTTAAGGGGTAGCAATGAGGGGTAGCAATGAGATTGAGCAATGAGGGTTAGGGTTGAGATGTAGGGTTGAGACAGAGCAAAGGAATGGGAAAGGGCCTAAACACGACAATACACTTCCAAAGAATAACCCCAATGTAAAACAGAAGACAGAAAAAAAAATATATATATAAAAAAAACATATATATAATTATTTATTTCTTACGCACCCAACCATAGCAAAATAGCGCAGTATTTTGTTCCCCTTTAAGCACTCTTAACGACTACCGTGTACCTCACGCGCACTCAGCGCTTATAATACCAGGGGCAGGGGCAGGGCCGACAGCGGCGAACACGGCGAGGAGACGATGGAGATAGGGCCGAGCAGCAGAGCAGGGCAGGCAGCGGCGGGCGCACCCCGACGACCAGGCAGGCGATGATGGTCGGCGATCCGACGGGTCAAACGGCACCAAGTGTGACCGGTTCGTTCTGCGTTGTGTTTCTTTCTATTTAATGAATGACGTGACCCACGATGTGTCTGGACTCGGGCACTCCGACGTCCATTTATTCGATCTGAATACACACATACACAAATAGCTTCCTTAGCCCTTGTGCCCTTACTCCAACTCTCTTCCCAAGGGTATCGCAACAAAGGGCCACTACATACAATATTACCACAGAAATGATTGAAATAAAAGGAATAAAAGACATACCTGAATACACACATACACAAATAGCTTCCTTAGCCCTTGTGCCCTTACTCCAACTCTCTTCCCAAGGGTATCGCAACAAAGGGAAGAGGGCAGGGGGCGCGGGAAACTTATCGGGTTCTCTGGAATGTGGGCGGGAGTATAGAAGGAGGTGGAGCCAAATCAAAAAAATAAATAAAATAGAGCTTAAGGCGGCATGGAAAGCTAAACTTCAGGTAATACAGAAAAACAAAAGGCAATTGTGTAATTATAATTTAAAGGATATAACACACCCTGTTACACATACAGATACAGCAAATCAATATATATTAAACTACTCTGACGACACTGTTTTATTATCTCTGTTAAGTAACTCAGAAAAACCTGAGTTTCATCAACTTGGTGTGAAAAAAATGGTCGAGTGGACTGACAATAATGCACTTCTGATAAACACTAAGAAAACAGAAGAGGTTGTATTTGGCTCACCACCTGACTGTTATTCCATTTCCCTTGTCATCCAGCAAGAAAAAATCAAGCAGGTGTCTTCATTTACATCATTGGGGGTAACCACCATGGGTGTTTCCCAATGTTAAGGAAGCATGCTCAACGGCCACCCTTTTAAGGACGCCACGTCATAGAACGCCGACAAGCACTGTTCCAATATGGCAAGCCATCCCTGCCAGAAAACGGCATCATTTAGACGCGTATCACCTTCATTACGCCGTAAAAAAGCGCTGTAAAATGTAGAAAACTGCGTATTTTACGCCGTCATGCGCAAAAAAACGCCGCTTTTTACGCCGCAATTAAGCCTTTCAAGAGCGCGCGTAAAAAGCGCAGTTTTGAACATCAAACCGCGCGTAAAATACGGCGCTTTTGTGGACATCACAACGGCGTAAAATACGGCGTTTCTCTAGTAGGCTAATAATCTCCACCCTTCTTTTCTTTCAGCCAATGCATTTGAAGTGTTTGCGCCCAATCGCTGACCAAGACAAGCAGACCAAATCAATTCAGCACGGATCTGCTTTGAGGATTTCTCCTCTCATTTGGCGTTAGTTGTAGCGTCATATATCTATATCAACAAGTCCGCAAAATTTTACGACCTTATAGGTCGTTTGTACTGCCACGGATTACGACCCACTGGAGCGTATCAAAAACGAGCGCCTCTACAGGTCGCGGGAGGTATGTATGCCACATATATGTTTTTTCTCTGTGCATTTAGGGTTTTAGCCATTTTATTCAGGTGTAAATGATTTAAGATCAAAACTCAAATCAACGGTTGGAAAAAATAACTCACATTTTTTGCTAAATCTATTCATTTGATGAGTAGATAAGGATATAAGGATACAACCCGGTATAAGGACAACGCCCATACACTTTATTATACTTTCATTACATACCCGGTATCACGCCAAGGCGTAAAATAGATACGTCTGTCCACATCGCAGGGCGTGTTCAGGGTGACGCTTTGCCTGACCAAAGCGTCACCCTGAACACGCGTCCTTCTCCATTCGAAATGAATGGGGGAATAGCACCAACAGCGATACGTTCTTCTAGCATTTGGTGAAATTGTTACGTTGCCATATTAATCGTTATTATCTGAATGGGAAATGCAATATTTTAGGACAGATACACCATTAAACGTGTTTCTAATGACATTTCTAGCGAGAATGTACATTTTCCTTGCATAATCTTCAGTCAGTGAATGTGTATGATCTTTATTTATCTTTATTATCTGAATGGGAAATGCAATATTTTAGGATCGATTCACCGTTAAACGTGTTTCTAATAACATTTCTAGCGAGAAATATACTTTTTACTTGCATAATCGTCAGTCAGTGATTGTGTCTGATCTTTAGTTTTATAGTTATTAGGAAGATTTAATCGGCTCGCTCGCATGTTTCAACGACGTCAGGTTGCTAGGGACGCTGCTTTCGCTAAACTAGCAGCTCACGTGTTTCCTGCGTTTGTGTTATTAAACCGTTACTTTATGTAACTTTTAATGATAATGTAATAACCACAGGCGAGGTATTGAGCGAAGTAAGCTTGATAGCAGGTTTATTGGATTCCACAATCGGACAGGCAGGCACAGCTCCACCGGAAAACTACAACAACCAAAACTCCCGCCCGGAAGGAAACCCCCGGAACCCCCTCTCAGAAGGCCCGCCCCTTCCTCACAAACCCTGTGACGTGAAACCGTGAAACACGTTTATCTGAGAGCCAACCCAGTCGCCAAAAGCAGACGTTGACAGTGTACGTTTTCGTGAACACTGGATTACGTCGCATTTCAACATAAATTAGCGTGTTAGCACACACACACACACACACACACACACACACACACACACACACACACACACACACACACACACACACACACACACACAATGCATTTCGCTGCTAAAACAACAACTTGGGCTCCTTCTAGGACATTTTGGGTGGATTTTGAACGGTATGTGGGCAGGACGTTTTTTGCAGGCAGGACCTGGCAACCCTGCGCTGTTGCCCGAGGTGCAGAAATGCTCCGGACAAAAAGCCAACGGGTTTTTCCATTGGATTTTGGATTATTGCAGAAAAATTTGCATCTTTGAAGCACATCCACAAAAACTGAAAATAAATAAATAAAAATAACTGTTTTTAAATAAATAAAAATAACTGTTTTTTTTAAAGAACGAAATGTAAACCAATGCATTCTGAATGGGAGTGTTTCTCAGATTTTTCCATGCTACACAGAACGAAATGTAAACCCATGCAAATAAAGACTTCATGGTCATAATAATTTAATATAATTAGATTTTTATCTATGGAATGATCCTGTCACTTTACTGCCACACATTGTTTGTGTCAGTAAAGTGATGAGGTAGGAGAATCCGTGTATGGTTCGTTCTTTGATTATTCCGATTTAAAACAAAATCAGAAAAAACTATTAACAGGATTGTTTTTTAGTTTTTCTGATTTGGTTTTGAAACTGAAAAAGGGCAAAAGGAATAAACAAATAAACGGCATTTGATTTTGTGTTTGTGTGTTTTTTGTGTTGGTTTTTTAAAACCCGAAACAGAAAAACAAATAGGGCCTACAAAAATAGATAGCCTACATTTATAGTTATAGGCTACACCAGAAGGCAGAACGCAGCGAAGAAAAAAGAGCCAACCACCTAAACCAGCAATAGACTGTCTGTTGCGGTAGACATTTCAATATTCACCGGAGAAAAACACACACAACCGCCATCATCTCTTTGGTCGGGGAACTACTCGGACCGTTTATTTTGCGCATGATCACATGACATTAAACAGTGCAAGCAGGCACGCATGCTAATATAATGACGTCTCTTTGTAGGCTATTTAACATGGCTTTGCACCTGCATTTATATTCACTAATATACTTAACACTGTCTAATTATATTTAGCCTCATGGCCGCACTTGAACCTTACAGTGATTTTATTTGCGAACTATTTGACACTGGAAAGACACACGACGCGATCAGTAGGCCTACCGCTCTAAAGCAATCTGGTGCCCCGAAGTGCTCCGTTATGAAGGTGAGGAGGTTCTGTCTGTGTGGAGCACAACCTTCGAAGAAGAAATCTAGTTTCCGATTTAGTTTCAGATCGTCCACTCGCAGACTAAGTCGCCGGCTCCCACGGAAAACAATAAAGCTGGCTATTGTAGAATGCGAGAGACTCGATGGAACGTTTGAAACGTCTTTATATGTATTTTTTATTTATTTTTTAAACAACCTCTTGCCTACAGAGCAAGCGTCTCTGTCGATTGGGCCACGGCCACGGTGACCACACTGTTGGAACTGGATTTACTAATATGTATCTATATGACGCTACAACTAACAACAAATGAGAGGAGAACTCCTCAAAGCAGATCCGTGCTGAACTGATTTGGTCTGCTTGTCTTGGTCAGCAATTGGGCGCAAACACTTCAAATGCATTGGCTGAGAGAAAAGAAGGGCGGAGATTATTAGCATACTAGAGAAACGCTGTATTTTACGCCGTTGTGATGTCCACAAAAGCGCCGTATTTTACGCACGGTTTGATGTTGAAAACGGCGCTTTTTACGTGCGCTCTTGAAAGGCTTAATTGCGGCGTAGAAAACTGCGCTTTTTTGCGCATGACGGCGTAATATACGCTGTTTTTCTACATTTTATGGCGTTTTTTACGGCGTAATGAAGGTGATACGCGTCTAAATTATGCCGTTTTCTGGCGGGGATGGCTTGCCATATTCCAATGTTGAGGACACTCGAAAGCCGCGCCTTTCGCGTCCTTTGTTTTTGAGAATTCCGAGATTTTTCAAGGATGCATCGCTGCATCCTAGACGAGCCCAAACTACCCACAATCCTCTGCGTTCACACGCTGCACGGGATATTAATGAAAATGGCAGAGGGAAAGCAGTGCACATTCACATGTAAGTTATATTAAAGTTTTCAGAAATATTTTGTGCCGTATTGGTTTTTATAGATTCATCATGTTAATGCAAATAATCAAGCTTAAAGACCTGTGCCACTTTTCAAACATTTTTACTTAATGATACGTTGCTATATTTTGCATGGACGTAGCTGGTGTTAAACACCACTGTGTCACCAATGTCAATTTACACTCTCACAAGATTACATCATTTATGTATACCTATTTATGTTTGTTTAATCTTTTTTTTTTTTATAAAGACGATTCGATCAACCGCAACAAAGCTTTTGTGACTTCCTCAAAGAGGCTGCATGCGAAGGAAACATGACCGCATTCATAACAGACAAAAGTAAAATAAATATCGATCAGCTTGATTGCTGCCATGTTTTATTCATAAGCACACGTGTTTACAAGCGCAAACGCAGTATTAAAAAGCGGAAGCGCTTCCACACTAGCAAGTCGTTCCAAAGTCCGAACGCTAGGAAGCACTCGAGCTAGCACTTCAGTCTCATCTTCATAGGACGCGACTAGCAAGGACGCATCCTAGCAAGGCTGCAGCCTTCACATTGGGAAACAGCCCATCAGTTACCATGGAAAGCCAATCAGCAAAAAGTCGAACAGCCAAACCATCTTATAATAATAATAATACATTTTATTTGTAGAGCACTTTACATTAAAAAACCGAGTAAAAAAAAAGAAATGGATGTTAAAACATATAATACATATACAGTAAAAGAGAAATCAGCAAACAGATTTTTTAAAAAGATAAATCTTAAGGTTTTGTTTAAAAACAGCTGTAGTCTGTGGGGCCTTAAGGTGGTCAGGGAGGGCGTTCCATAGTCTTGGGGCAGCAGCGGAGAAAGCCCGATCGGCCCTTGGTGCGGAGCTTGGTCTAAGGTGGTCTGAGGGTGTGTGTTGATGTAGAGCGAAGGGTGCGTGAGGTGGTCTGGGGGGTCAAGGAGGAGGCGTGTTCTGGCGCAAATGTTTCCCTGGTGCTATTTTGCAGTTGCAGAAAACAATTGCGCCAGAAACCAGGAAATACCTGGTTTAAAGTCAGTGGCACGTTGTTCAGATGCTATTTTAAGGGCGCATGCATAATGTTGCTTGTGCACCTCACGCATACACTTTGCATCTCTCCACACATTCTTGGTTAATTATTTGGGAAAGAACAGCTGATACGGTGGTAATAAGTTGTACTTTTAAATCAATGCATCTGCAAACCCTGTACAGCAAACACATATTTTCTTGACACAGACATTTTGTACAAGCCCATAGCTTTTAGGATTGATGGATATTTGATTGTGAGAAAACATTGTTTTACCGCAAGTGAGTGTTAAAAAGAATGAATGAATGCGGGCGCACGTGTGTGTATGTGTAAAATAATTAATGAATGTGGGCGCGCGTGTGTGCGTCCATCTGTTTTTAAACACATGCAAACTAAACACGAAACGCATAATACAGTCCATGGCAATGTATATTAACGGGGAGACACATGCATATTAGGAACACAAGTGGATAACGATCAGTGTTGGGGGTAACGCGTTACTAAGTAACGCATTACAGTAACGATATTACTTTTTTGGGTAATGAAGTAAAGTAACGCATTACATTTAAAATATCGGTAACTACACTACTTTACTAGACTATAGTAACAAGCTTTCCTGCGTTACCCATGCCGTGTTTGCCTGCGTGTAAAGTTCTGATCTGTTGTGGTGCGTGCATGCGTGCTGCCTCTGTGTCTGCAGTGCCTGCTTGTCTCGGCATTTTGCCAAAGCGATCGATTTGAGTTACGTAGCTGCTTGTTCGATGGAGCGTTCAAGTGTTGGAGCGCAGATGAAGGCCGTTCAGCAAAGTCACAACTTTTCTCGGTTTTGGGACCTCAGTGGTGGAACGAGCTCCCTGCCGCTCTCAGGACAGCAGAGTCGCTCACAATCTTCAGAAAAAGACTCAAGAATCACCTGTTCAGAGTCCACCTCGACTCTGCATGTGTTGTGTTGTATTGTATTGTATTGTATTTGCTGAGTTCTTCCAAGAAAGGGTTCCAATCCAAGGATAGCTTTTAACACACTTTATTTGTTAAAGTATTTCGGTATGGTAACTACGGAGCAAAAGGAGGTGGAAGCGTGTTGAACACGTGCTGAGCGTCTCCCAGCTGATCAAAAACATTAACCCTTTGTCTGGTAGCAGCTAGAAGATTCTGACGAGTTTTACTTTACTGTTGACTATTATGGTAGGAGCCACATGGCCTGTGTGAAGTGGGCGGAGCCGGTGTGACGTATTACCCTCGGCTTCCTCACTTGTCTGTGGTGCTGCCTTCTGTGGATGGAACAGCTATTGCAGCCTTCAGTAAGGTCCTGCTCCCCTTGTGGCTATGTATAGTATTTACGGCTTATATGTTTGGTCCTGCTTCCTAGGGGCTATGTGGGGGCAGCTCAGGTTCTTAAAATACGTAACATATTATAGTACTTAACTGTGTAGCAACTGCAGTAGCTGCTATCATTGCTGTAACACAGGGAATTGGTTAGCCTAGCGATTGTTGTACTTGGACTTGGTTCTATGAACATCCTTTCTGTACCGTCAGCGATATATTGATGCACTTCTTATGACAAATGTACTTATTGTAAGTCGCTTTGGATAAAAGCGTCTGCTAAATGCCCTAAATGTAAATGTAAAGGTGACACAGAAAGACCGGCTGGTTGCATAAAAACATACTGAGGGTGACAAACAACATTTCCTGAGACCCCAACCACGTCCTGAGTACAATCTACAACCATCAAATTGGAGATATAGTGTTCCAACATTCAGAAAGGTTAGACTGAAGCCCTCTTTTGTTCACCATTTAATCCTCGAACTGAATCAGGCATTCAATCCCAGATCAAATGCAAGCTGAACTTAAATGTTGTTGTAATGTTGTAATGAATGTATGTATTTTTTATTTTATTTTTGAGTCCTGTCCTGATGTCTGGTCTGTAATGTTTGTAAATGGAGCTGCTGGGATGCAAGATGAATTTCGGACATGCTCTGACAATAAAGTACTATCGTATCGTATATCGTATCGTTACAGATTTTTTAAAATTTACTGCAGTGGCTAGTCTACACGTCGGTGATTTGAAACCTTTACAGACACTTTTCTTTATAGTTTACTACTGCTGGCCAAGTAAGTTTAAGACAATTCTGCATTTACAGATCTCCGTTCTCCGTCTAAACTAATTAGCAAGCAAAATAAAGTAGAATGTCCATTCCCCAGATTTTCCCTTGTCTGCCATCAGACTTTAGATATTCTAAATTGTGGGACAATATATTAGGCAATCCTAGAAAAGGGAGATGCTACAGAAATGCCTCAACCAAATGTATCATCCTCAAAGACCTGATTTTACAGGTTGAGGAAGTGGCATATTAAACCTTTTACCAGCTACGAAACATTGGTACCAGTGTTTCGCACTCAATGCACCACTCAACACACAAGGCAGGTATAATCAACCTTCCTCTACCTCAAAGTCTTTCCTAGAAGCACGGGTTCAGATTACAGATTATCAGTCCAGTATTCAAGCCAGAGGTCTCCAAAAAACGTTAGGCTGCGGCAGAGTCAAGAAGTACGGAAACAAGGTTTATCATCATCAAGAGAACACAAGGAAAGAACTGCTGGAATGCTAGAGACATAATTTAAAAAGACAAACTGGAAAAAGACCTAAATAAAGGCGAATGTGACGCATACTAACAGGCCACAAATGTCCTTGGCGACTAGAGAGGCGTCCGGCTCATGTGAGGAGCTATTCATTCACGTATCAATTCTGAAGAAACCAGCAGGCCAGGTGTCTGAGAAACCCAGACACTCGAGGCCACAAACCAAGTTGTAATGCCCACAAATAGCCACAAGGGACCAGTACAGAGTACACATACGGGTATCCAGGAGGCGGGAGCTCAGCACCATGATAGCCAATCAGAGCACATTACGGAGACCACGCCTGCCCATTATTAATGTCACATAGCCCTAGGGGCAGAACACTCTAGGTAACGCATCCATCAGATGTCCTACTAAGCGTATCTCCACACGTTCTTGTACAATTCCCCTCCTTTTGCATCATAGGGATTAGACCAAACCTTTACTAAATAAAGTGAGGTAAAAAATTATACTGATTCGGCTACCTTTTCTGAAAGAACACAACACGAACAAGGAGAGTGATTAGACATAGCTGGAAATAATGGAATTCTGACTACATTAATGATAAAAATAAATAAAGGAAATAATACTAAGAACTAGAAACCATAAAACATAATTGTAGACTGAAGGCTGGGAGTAACAAGCAGCGCATACCGGAAATGCTTTAAAAGCACAGCTACGCTGCTCTGGGTCCTCTACCTCGGTTGTGATTAATAAACTTTGTGTCATGGTCTGTCTGTTTCCTTGTTTTTCTTTGTTGGAGGCTGTGTTGGGGTGTACGTGCAGCGCTGTCGCTTCAAGGCCCGAGTTGGAGGGTGCCTTATGGACTATCAGAGTGGGGGTGTTGAGTGTGGAGTGCCATCTGGTTCAACATTTCTCTCCAGCCCCTGAGCTGACTCCGGTCCCCGAGCCCTGTCCGGTTCCTGAACCCTACCTTGACTTCCAGAGGGGTGCCGCCTTCTAAACCTTCCAGAAGGGGTCCGCCCTCTACCTCGACTTCCAGAGGGGTGCCGCCTTCTAAACCTTCCAGAAGGGGCCCGCCCTCTACCTTGCCTTCCCGAGGGGTTCCGCCTTCTAAACCTTCCAGACCTTTTTTTTTGCATGTTGTGGTCGCCTGGTAGTCGACCCTTGAGGGGGGGGGGGTACTGTCATGGTCTGTCTGTTTCCTTGTCTTGTTTTGGTGTGTTACCTGTTTTACTTTGGTATCAGGCTACGTTTACACGATGACGGTCTGAACAGAAGACGCAAAAGTGGCGTTGCGTCTTCACTTTTTATTCCACGTTTAGACGAGTGTTTTCGGGAGGAAATCTGCGTGCATACGGTGACGCAAAAGTGTGTGGAATTCGATTGGGTATGCATGCCAGGCTGCTAGGTGGTGCTGTGATAGACTATCACACAACACCGCCATGTCTGAGCGCATGCTTAGAATCTTCCTTCTCTTATCCGTGCCGCAAAAACCAAAAAGATCCTTCTATGTTCAGTAATACTATCTGTAAATATTGTTTGTTTATTTCCTTGTACTGGCACATGTATGTGACGTAAACGCGTACGCGACGTGAGCAGATCTGAGCAGTGCTTTGCGTCTTGGCAGTTTAGACAGAAACGCTACGGCGGAGCGTTTTCAACTTTTCCACTCTGGAGGGTGGTTTCAGATTTATGCGTTTTCATGCCCCAAAAACGCCGTCACCGTCTAAAAGAAAGGGAATTCCGATAAAATATTTTGTCGTTTTCACCCGCAAGCGTCCTCGTGTAAACGGGGCCTCAGTCTTGTTTCTCCCCATGTCAGGTTTCCCTCCTGTTTGATTACTTCTCCCTCCCTAATGTGTCTCAGCTGTTGCTCGTTACGTGCCCTGTGTGTGTTTTGTATTTAAGCCCTTGTCTTTCCTTTGTTCCTTGTCAGATCATTTTAGTTTGTGGTGAGTTCTGTCCTGTGTTCCCTGTGTTACCCGCGTCAACCTTGTTCCTTTCCTTTTTGAGTTAATAAATTATCCTTTTACTCGAACTGTCTGCGTTTGGGTCCTACCTGTCTGCCTGCCACCCGCTAACCGTGACACTTTGGATTAAAAAATAGTTAGACAGTTCCATGCTCACTAAAGTATTGTGTTTAAATAGTTAAATGTTTTAATTGATTTTACAGTATATTTCTGGATTGTTTATGAAAATCGTGCAATATATAACGTACGCCTATAGTGAGTCGCACTGTTGACTTCGGTGCGTCTCGAGCCAAGTCGGAATCCTGAGTCCCCATCTCTGGCATAATCCTTCCAGTTCACTGAACAAAAATGTGTCTGGATGTGGAGGATAGCAGGGAAGCTTCAATAACCAATCGTAACTCATCCCTGAAAAATGCCTGGAATGGATCTGATGTGCCCCTTCCAATAGAGCACTAACCGAAACCTGTATCTCCTGGTTTCTTTTGATTGCTTTTCCAAGTGAGCTTTTCCATCTAAAAAGTTTACTGCAGAAAATATCCTGCAGATCATCAGAGAATTTTGACCCAGTAGGGAATTCCAACCTACATTGTCTCTGACTGGGGCTCAACATTTATTTGGTGTAAAGCATACCTTTAAAACTTTGTTTTTGGCATACATTGTAACAAATCACAAACACTGGGACAAACATCTGCCACAGTTCAGTTTTGCCCTGAAGGTTCAGTTTTGCCCTGAAGGTGCAGGAGTCGACAGGGGTCACCCCAGCTGAGCATAACCTGAACCCGCCCCTGCAAGATTCTCTGGCTGTTTCAGTTGAAGAAGTTCAAAGCTCCTTTCCAGAGCTCGGAAAGGCAATAAATAATGCCAAACAATTGTGAGCTGGAATGGAAAGAGAAGGCCCGGTACCCATCCTTATTGATGGGGTGCAAAGTCTTTTATGGCAAAACTGTATCTAAAATGGGTTATACCAAAGATGCTTTCATAAGAATTTTTACCACTTATGGAACGCCAGGGGCCGAATTTAGTGTACTCGGTGAAGCGTGAAGGAGTTTCAATGTGATTTTCCATAAGATCTACTTTATGCAAGCTAATCATTCTGTGAGGGTGCCATCTTGGTCATTTTATGATGGTGGATAAGAAGCCACACTTTTTGGTCATTATATTGATTCAATCGAACCATTTAGGTGGAAAAGGGTTATTTTTTATCAGATTATGGTAATTTCCTCATGCCCATGCAACAATAGCTACCAACTACTCACCATGTACAAGCTTTATTCACTTACTTAGCATTGCTATCCAATTCATCTAAGAATTTTAATGTGAAGAAATATTTGTATCTTTAGGCATTTTTACACTGCCAAGCCGGTACGGTCGTGGCTTGGCACACCCTGCAATTTCACTCAGTACGTTTACATGCAATGCTTAATCCGATAATAGCTATAGTTCGACTATGCTCCTCAATTCGACAACTGCAAATGGCGGTGAGCAAATCGATCATTGGCCGAAGCATGTCATACCGCGGTACGATAGGTGGCGCTGTACCCATTTCAACTAGTGGTAATAGAGCCACCGGCTGACCTCTTTACGTCACCAGCAACGACAAACTCAGGCGGCATTCAAGAAAGATGTTTTCAGTAGACAGCTGTAAGTTCGGCCGCGGCGCAATGAATGAATAAAGATGACAATAAAGAAACAGGTCAGCAGGGACGCGGGAAGTGGGGGTGCTTAGGGTGCTGCATCACCCTAAGCACCTTGGCGTTCAACATCTGTTGTAGTGCAAAACATTCTAAAACTGGTGTAAAATGTTGATGGCCATATTAATAAACACGTTGAATGTTATCATTTTGATTCTGGAAGCCCGCATGTAAACTGGTTGGCAAAAAAAGAGCAAAGACGGACGGTTCACTTGACGGAGAAATCGTCACTTTCCTCATATCAGACAACTCGTAACTCTGGATGAAAGTGAAGGCTTTCTTTTACTGTCACTTTCCTTTGTAAACCTTTAGAAATAACCTCCTGGCCGCAACAGCTTGTCGGCATGTTGTTAGTGTGTGAAATTCAGCACAGTATCAGCCGAGTTGAGTCTAATTTCCACATTGTTTACTTGCTAACGTTTGTGAATAACAGTGGCTAGTTGGCAGAGTTTGTCTTTTTACACACCAGTTAGTGTGCTCTGATTTAAACGAGTGTTTATCAGAGCGGAGCCCTGAATGTGACGTCACCCGTCATCTCGTCTCTGTAAACATTGGATGTTGCGCCGCATTTATTATGACTTCATTATATAGACTCTCTCTCAGCACCCCCCACTCGGACTGACTTCCCGCGTCCCTGCAGGTCGGAAGATGAAATTATTTATTTTGACAGACCTGCCTGAATTTACTAGCCTGGTCCTACCAGACTCTCGTACTTCATTTCATTTTCACAGAGAGTCTGGTCCTACTCAATTGACAAATGTTAACTCACTTGAAGGCGGGTGTCTGTTTAAGTTTAAAACCATTGGGTCTGCCCAGTGCCACTCTGGAGCTGCCATAACCAATCACTAATATTTGGCCGGGAATCACGTTGTGCGCATGCTGTAAACAAACCAAACAGCTTGCGTGAAGATTTCCGTCAACGAGAATTGACTTTAACATCATTGTTCTCAGCCACTCCCTCTGTTTGCTGATTGGATGCAGAAAATTGGCACGGAGAAAACCCACTAACATACCGCAGACCCAGACCTAGTACTGAAGGGAAATCAAAATTGAGCGGAAGTACTAAGGCGGGTGGAGCCAGGCTACGAAGTTATTACTTTACAACCTTGTTGTAAAGTAGTTGATGTTGACTTTTAATTCAGCCTTGGCTGAACGGGGTGCACTGGATGCATGCGCACTCCCGTGGCTGGGGATACTATTCTTATAGGGGGTAACTACATTGGCACGACACAGGCTTCCTCCACCTTCTTTACCACCTTTTCAAATAAATCGCCAATTCTCGATTTCCGACGGTGACAACAACACGACTCTTCTCTTTCTACTTCCGGCTCACAGCCCCGGGAAAAAATCTCGCGCCTGCGCAGAACGCATAATCCAATTCCAATCTAATTGAATGTAGGTCTATACATGCAGGGTTAATGCGACTTTCAATTGAATAATATGGGGGTCTAAATCGGACTATGAGAAACTAGATTTAGTCCGATTTTAGTCAGACTAAGGTGTTTACATGCATCTTAAAACCCAATCATTGTCGGACTAACCCAATCATTGATTGCTCTGACTGTCTTGCCTGTGTAAAACCAAGGGAGTATATTGCGCCTTCGTCAAGGATTCAGCTTTCTTGGTTCATCGGAGTAGGCGGGACTATGCACAACGTCTAACTGATCACTGTTTTGATTGTTTGTTTGTTTTGTTTTGTCTTGTTTTTGTTTTATTTATTTTTTATTTATTATGTTTATTTATTTTTTTATTTTTTCCCACAATGTCTTGTTTTTTTTAACGATTTATGATGACTATATGCTCTGTAAGGTGACCTTGGGTGTCTTGAAAGGCGCCTCTAAATTAAATGTATTATTATTATTATTATTATGCACGGAGAGAAGAAGAAGAATTTGCATACTGGGAATGTTTTGACATTTTTATATTCAAGCCCCTCGCATCCAAGAATGAGGAGACGATATCGGAGTGTAGGCTACAAATGCGATTAACTATTTACAAGTGCAAAAACGCCAACATATTCTTTATCTTGCTGAACACTTGTTTTTTATCCCGATGAAAGCCTTGCAAGGAAAGTTCCTCTGCTACTTTCTCGTAGATCGCGCCATCTTTCAACTTCTTTGTTAAATGCGACAGCATTACCTTCACACACATGATCAGCAGCTCGCAGATTTTTGCAGAAATGCTGTCTAATCGCATTTCTATGAAATTAAACCCCCAATATGTGTAGGGTCCGAGAGGGTAAATTGGGGTGCGAAATCAAGCAGGTATATTACCTCGGTCAGCGTAAATGCGCAGACCATGCCAGGAAAAAGATTTTGTAGCAGTGGATATCGCTTGTACAGTTGAAATAAAGTGTACTGCATTTCTTTCCTGTCACATTACAATGGGAATGGCCTAGCTCTCTATAGTAACTCCGGTTATAGTGCAGGTTGGCCTCTTAAATAATGAGGTGGTTTTGGAGGACGTGGGAGAGGATATGCCAGAGGTGCACATAGTTAAAGAGGAACTGTCTCACTCTAATGTAGGAGAGTACATCTTCAACAACGTGAAATCACCAGCAAAAAAGAAAGATTACAAATTGTCATTGTTTGGGTTTGTTATAAGGGAATGTAATGCCCCACAAATATCACAGGATCAACTTGAGGTGATTTACCGACAAAGAATTGTAGATTTCTTTGCTGGATTTTGTATTTTTTGTGGTTTAACGTATTGGTACAATGTTCAGGTTTGTGTGATGTTTATCGGTGGCCACAATTGTTTTTCAATGAGCGAGGCTGAACCCAACAGAACATAGTTGGGTTCAGCCCAACATAGTTGGGTTTTATGCCAGGGACGTTGACGTCCCTGGCATAAAATAATACATAAAAGTCAACCTCATTTTGCGTTAGCAAAGATGATGATTTGGTACACACATGGATAAACTTTCCAGCCAATCCATTAAAATATGTCAATATAGGACCTTTGAAGAGGTATAATCTGTTACAATACTCTATCCAGGTTATTGGACTTGCATTTATCACTTACCTGTTTTTTGGCATTTTCATTATTTTTCATAAATTATGATTTTTTATTTGAAAATTAATCACCCACAAAGTGGACGGTATATAATGTAATTTAAACAATTTAATTATTATTTCAATATGAAATGCATATGAAAGCCCTCAGCACAGCTTTCAGTGTTGTTACTAGACAGGGAGGAAAATAAAATATCAATCATCCAATTAAATGAGGTAGAATAGACAGAAAGAATGAAAGATGACTACAAGGATAAATATTGGTGACAACAATAGCATATATGTTGTTAAAAGCAGAGTGCAAACAGAATGCTGGATCACAACAAAACAGAGGGAACAGAGATAGAAGCAGGGTGGGAAGCAAGAGGAGGGGGACTTTCCTAAGCCGCCGTCATTTGCGCGTGTGTGTGTGGGGTGGGGTGGGGGGGGGGGGTGCACAATTCCGCGCACGGTCACCATCTTACACATACATGCACACACACACGTACACATACTGTGCTCAGCGGCAGCAAGGGGCTTTAAACGGCTTTTGAAAAACGAAAGGGAGACAAAAGGACTGTAACCTGCTACAATGGAGGACAACATGGATGATTCCCAGAGCCAGAAAGGTAAGAGGAAGGGCTGGAATTACTGCAATTAAAAAGAATCCTGCCATTTAACTTGCATTCCTTCATCTGAGGATTGTGTGGTGATGCATCCGTCTGCATGAGATATGATTTCTTTGTGTATGATGCAGAGAGTGAAGGGAGAGAGGACGGATGGGGGGGACAAGAAATATAAAAAATGTAAAGTGAAAATGCAGAACCTGTTTCAGCGTCTTTTAAACCACATGAATCCATTTTTTCCTGAATAAAATTTTGAGCGTTCGGGCTCGTCTGTGGTCATTATCGCTTCAAAGCCTATTGATGTTTTTATCTGGTAATAGTATATTCTGGGATGCATCTAATTTTGGACAACAGACCACGGAGGTGGGATAACCTAAGAAAAAAGGACATGGTTATGGATGGAGAGCTAGGAGGGAGCACACATCAAATAGTCAGTGTTGTTTTGAAAATAGGGATTCATAAGATGAAGGGGAAAAGGGAGGTGGGAGTGGCAGGAGGCAGAGAGAAATGGAGGGAGGCAGAGAGGGTGGTCAGGGGAAGGAGGGGTGAAAGAACTAAAAACATTAAATAATTATTTGGAAAGGTTTTTGGGTGGGGGTTTAGCCAAATCTGTGATTGATGCTTCCATTGGGCTACTCTTTGTTAGGCTCCATTGTTACCACTTCACGCTTGTCAGAATGCCTCTCCTCTTCTTCCTCGCCTTTCTTCTCTCATTGCCTTCATTTTTTCTTGTTTTCTCTCTTTTATTTATCTCTTCTAATGTCCTGCTCTTTTTTCACGGTCTGAATGTCTCCGTCTCCATTGTTTTCCTTTTTTAATTTGAACACACCCTCCTCTGCTGCTTCTCAGTCGTTTATCTCTGCATTACATCTCCATGTTGTTCTGTGCATCTCTCCCACACCCTCCCCCCTTCTGCCCTCTCCCTCCATGTCTTCACCAGTCTGTGGAGATTGGGACACGGGAGGCTCTTCTCCCTGCCATCTCCAGCCTTACCGATGCCATCCCTCGATGGCATCACATAAAAACTGAAATCAAACCATGCTTATTTCTTTGGGTTTTCTCTTTTATTTTTTTGATCAATTAATTTCACTGCGTATTCCAACCGATCTTCGAAATATTGCTGTTTTAAATGGCATAGAATATGGGCGTGTCCCAAGGCTGGAACTGGTATGTTCCCAAAAACAGACGCAATGCCAATTTTTTCACACCATATGTGGAATGCTTCAACCAAAAGGAGTTTTTAAATGAATAGTTTATTCCTTTACAGTGTATTAGCATTGTTTCCATGGGAACAAGTGTAGGCCCTAGATTTCTGTAATGCAATAGGTGGATTCAGGGATTTTTTTTCTGGAGGGAAACAGCTTGAGCCAATCAGAAGGCACACTTAGATATAGGGATGCTTATGGCAAACTGATTCTTTGTTTTGAACAAACGAATAACCCTTTAGATTTTTGTTAGCATGAACCTTTCCAGTTTCCATGTTAATTTGATTTAATATAAAAATATATATTAGAACAGAATAGAATGAAACTGTACATATGCAAATTTGATGTTTTATCAGCTAGTGAGGTAATAAACAGGGAGATGCATTTGAAATTAAATGCATTCATGAGTCAAAGGAATAAATAGTATTGATCTGAGTGTACTATGAATGCCAAGTTGGAAATTGCGGTTGACGGTAATTACAATAGAGCAGGAAGGAAACTAAGAGCAAGAGTTTAGTCTACAGGTTTAACTACCGCCTTTCATGACCTACTTTTTTTGTTGGAGGTGGGGGGATAAAGAAAGCATGGAGTCATCATACATGATTTCAAGAAATTGATTTTGGATATATGTATTAAGGCTAGCTTATTATAGTTATAATTAAGACAAACTAACCATTTATGTTTTTTATTCTCCATTCTCCCTGCTTCAGACAATGCATAGCTAAATCGAGAGACAGAACTACAATTTTAAAATGAGGTTGCCATAAAAAAAATCTATCTTACCTAAAAAAACGTTGGTTTCATAAACCATCTAGCTGCCACAATCACAAAGCTAGCCAGCCTGTTGCAGCATTAACACCTTGCTCCGGAGATCCATCCCAATCTGGCTGCTTTATGGCCCTGACGGCCTTATCACCTGGTTTGTCCTAAACACTCTGATGCATGGCCCTTTGCACTACTTCTCCTCTCTGCTTTCCATTGCAACTGTGTCTATTTTGTTACTGACCGCTAATAAAAAGCAACTTGGTGGAGAACGGAATAAATCAATACAAATGTAATTACATGCCAAACCTATGGGGAGATGAGAGTGGATGAGAGAAGCACACATAAAAGCTAGGGTATGATGAAGTAATATTGAAAATAATGAGGCTGACTGTGAAAATCCATTCAACAAATATGCTTAATAAATTGTCAAGTAACCATAATTGTGAGAACAGAGTGAAATGTTAATGATAATGAATTCTATACTTTGATAAAATCCATTTAATCCAGATTACTGGCAAATTGGTTGAAGTTGACATTGTTTAGTTAGATTATGCACTGAATGGAATTCTGCATAGCATTGCAAATGACATAACCCATTGAATAGAAGTCAATGGTTTGGTTCTTAATAGAATGATAGTTGTATTTCCATTTTAAATAGAGCAAGGGGGAGCTCAAATTGTCATCTATTTTCCATTTGAAATGGAGCAAGCGAGAAAGTTGACATCAATGCACGAAAATGATCACAGGATCAAACTTTTTATTTTGCTCCCCATAACCAATTTGCAATGCTGGTGATGTGTGTGGCTGCAAATACTACTTCAAAACCAAACCTCTAGTCAAAACAATCTGAAGACCGAGAGCAGCAGTAATGATCAATTGATCCTGCACCATCTGGCAGCTAAGGCCCAACTGGCCATTAGTTTTCCATTTAAGGAGCTTTCTGTAAGAAATTGACAATAGATCATAAAATGACCATGGAATGTCATCAGAGATTTAGGAAACATGCCGTCGAAAATCTGTTTTTCTGATGTTTCAGCAGGCATGTCCTCCTTTAAAATGTTCGTTCCGGGTCGGGATGTTAGCTTTGTTTGAATTAATATGATTTACTATTCTCTGAGTACCCCAGGTTGCCAAATATGAAAGAAATTGACCCACAAACACGTTAGGCTGCAGCCATGGAATCAAGCAAACAAACTTGATAAACCGAGGTTGTACTAGATTCTACCTGACCTAAAAAGGTTCGTCCTCCTTTAAGAAGCTCCATAACCAAACGCTGTGCTTCAACACGGGTACATCCTGGAGTTACTTTTGAAAGATCGACAGCTTATAGGCCAGAAGGACTTTAGGACAGATGCCACACGAGCTGGTTTATCATTTGAACAATCAATGAATTGCTAACTTATAGATAAGCTGATCATCTCAAATTGTAGGAGTCATTGTCACCTGACAAAATATAATAATTCTCATCTAAAAATAATGATGCTCTCAGCTTGTGTTTGCAACATGGCAACCTGCGTAAGCTTTGAGTCTGTGGAGGGGGAACACCTCTCCAATATGTGACTAATGACTGTATGGTAAACCTATATATATATATATATATATATTGTTATATCTGCCATCTTTAAAGTGTATTCAGCAATTTGATATAATTGTATTAGGATTACCCTCATGATTGTTAGCCTGATCTCAACTATACCGGACATGAATGATACATCGATTTGACTTTATTTACAAATCTGATTTTGCAGATGAAAACTACATATTTTGATGTTCAAATTCTTATTTACATGTAGGGCACTTAGTACATTTACACATAGACGCTATTATCCAAAGCAACTTACAATAAGTACATTTCCTCTCAGCATATAATTTCAATCATGAGGAATTCAACACATTTGACCCAGACACTCTTCACAATGTTTAGATAATATTCCTTGATACAACAGCGTTAACCAAGATTAAATAATAAACTTACCTAATTGTATTAGGCTGTGATTGCGCCCTTACATTGACAAATTTTTCTGGTCATTCTGGGTTTAACAATGCCACTTTATCGTATGTGAATGTCGACTTTGCCGAAGAAAATAGCTTGGCGAGAGAAATTTGGTGTCCAGACCCTGAAATCAATACCAAAACAATTTGTTTGTGGGTTTGTGTGTGTGTGTGTGTTTATGGGTGCGTGTGCAAACGTTAGAACATTTGACTAGAAACTCTTTAGACACACACATTAAGGCACTTAGTAAACACAGGTAGATTGCTTCACATATGCTGTCATGGTAGCATGCTGTTTGTATGAGACTGTGGAGACACTTCAAATCACTGACTAATGAGACAGCATTCTCAACAAGCACTTGAGTTTAATGGGTTGGTGGGTGTTTGTTTGTGTGTGTGTGTGTGTGTGGGGGGGGGGGGGGGGGGGGGGGGGGGGGGTGTGCGTGTGTGTGGGCCATTTCAAAGCTTGAAAACACAAATACAAAATAGTTTAGTTGACATATGATATTTCAGTTGAGGTATAAGATCCAAGGCTGATAATGAGCACCTCTCTAAAGAATGACTGCAAAACCATATGTTACGCATTCCAAAAAGTGTACAATAATTAAATTACATTATTTCATTAATTATCAATTATTTAGGTCAGTAATAAGCAACAATCTAGTAAATTGATGGTCTAGTAATGATTTAGTTATTGCTGTGCATTTTCAACTCATTTACTGAATAATTCATTTATACACTAAATAATAGAGTTAACCCTCAATAATGTATAGAAAAATACCTTAGTTAACATGAACACCATTAGTAAATTAACATCAGATTATATTTTAACTTGAGTTAATAGTTAGTTAATGCTTCTTACTGCATTCACTTATGTTAATTAATAGTCGATTTTTTGTACCCTTATAGTAAAAGTGTGTTACCGAAACATTTGTACTTTACATGTGGTGATCAAGCTGGTTTACCATACATGTTTTATTATGTATATATAATTGTAGTTTAAAACAAAAACGATGCAGAGACTACTAGCATATTATGTCAGAAACATTGCCCTGTTGTGTGGAACAGGAATGGTGCTGTTGCTGTGATGTACCTTAACACCACAGGGGGATGTTTACGATGGATAGTATGTCTCATGTAACAAGAAAGAGGCACAAACAGCCCATCCCTCTGTGTCTTTGTCCTTGATCCCGCCCCTCTCTTCCACTTCACTGCTTCTAGCCATCCTTCTGCTACCCCGTGATTCCCCTATTCTCTTTCAACCATTATGTTCACCCAACTTGCTCTGCCTCTGCTCCCTCCTCCCCCTCTCTCCCTCTTTCTCTCACTCTCTCTCCTCCTCCCTCCCCTCTCTCTCTGTTTCCCCCTCCCCTTCTCTCTCTCTCCCCCTCCCCCTTTCTCTCTCTCTCCCCCCTACCCTACTCTCTCTCTCCCCCCTCCCCTTTCGCTCTCTCTCTCTCTCTCTCTCTCTTCTCATCTCTCTCTCTCTCTCTCTCTCTCTCTCTCTCATCTCTCTCTCTCTCTCTCTCTCTCGTCTCTCTCCTCTCTCTCTCTCTCTCTATGTCTCTCTCTCTCTCTGTGTGTCTCTCTCTCTCTCTCTAATCTCCTCATCGAATATCTCTCCATCTGTCGCAGCCGTGTCAAACAGGAGGCTCCCTGGGTATACACCTGACCCAGCGAGACACGCAGACAGACATACTGACAGAAGGACAGACAGACAGACAGACGAAAAGACAGATAGACAGGCACTGAGTCCTTCCGTAATCATCCCTTGGGTTCAGATCATTAGGGAGGAACCTGAATTGGCGGAATAAAAGGTGTCTAGCTCAGAGTCGATAACAATGAAAACATTTTATTTTCAATGGAGTAACCAAAACACATAAACAGTGCATGTTATAGTTGAACAACCATAACCATCACTAGATTCTGCCAAACCAAAAAAACAATCACAGATCCAAAGAATCCAAATAAACAGGGATAGCTTTGATCAGCTGTGATTTCAGCTGATCGCTGCACTCAAACACAGAATATTGTGCGGGGGCAGCACTGCATACACACAATATAGAGAGTACGACACAAAGCTAGGAACAGATAAGTGTTCTCTCTCTCTCTCACCTCTCTCCTTCCGCTCTCTCTCTCTCTCTCTCTCTCTCTCTCTCTCTCTCTCTCTCTCTCTCTCTCTCTCTCTCTCTCGTTCTCTCTCTTTTCTCTCACTCTCTCTCATCTTGCTCTCTCTCTCTCTCTCTCTCTCTCTCTCTTCTCTCTCTCTCTCTCTCTCTCTCTCTCTCTCTCTCTCTCTCTCTGTACTGCATAGTATACAGTGAGTGTGTGGTGTTTGTGTGTGTGTGTGTACACGGTGCTCAGGTTTAATTGACCAGCCTTGTTGTCATGCCAACCACGGGGGTGTGGTGGGAGCTCACTGACTCCACTTTGCCTGTAGCGTTGTCAGTGACAACGAGCGGGGCTACGTCAAGACCTACAGCTACACTCCAACACGTTCATGAAAATTTTGGTTTTCATACACACCTCCACTGAGCATTTTATTATTAATACACCTGAAGATGTAGATGTCTCTTGTGCACGCACGCACATACACATACAAACACACCTCACACACAAACACACACATGCATGGAATAACTGCGTATTCCTTCTATGTTGTGTCAGTGAAATCTGCATATTCTGTTGATGTCTGTGTCTGTCTGTGAGTGAGTGTGTGTGTGTGTGCGTGTGGTGTGTGTGTGTGTGTGTGTGTGTGTGTCTGTCTGTCCTGTGCATGTGTGTGCATGCAACCTGAATTAATGTTGCATTGTTTCTTCTTAGTATGCATATGTATCCATAATTTGGCTTTAAATGCAGAAAACCCCAAGTGACCTAGTAAACAGTTGGCAGAGTTTGTGTTGTCGTGTGTTTGTGTGTGTGTGTGTGTGTGTGTGTGTGTGTGTGTGTGTGTGTGTGTGTGTGTGTGTGTGTGTGTGTGTGTGTGTGTGTGTGTGTGTGTGTGTGTGTGTGTGTGTGTGTGTGTGCATATGTGTGAGTGTAATTGTGTGTGAGTGTGTGTGTGTGTGTGTGTGTGTGTGTGTGTGTGTGTGTGTGTGTGTGTGTGTGTGTGTGTGTGTGTGTGTGTGTGTGTGTGTGAGACTATGTACGTGCATTTATGTGTGTGTTTGTGTATTTGGGTGTGGGTGTGTCGTTGTGCATGTTTGTTTACCTGCTGTGGTTCTGACAATGATGAACGTTTTGAAACTAACATTACCAGTGCCATCAATGGGTGTTAATTTCCATTAGAGCTCTGATGTTGCATTAAGATATATCATAGCATCATGTAGAGATGCAAGGCCCACCATCTAGAAACATAGCAAAAACAGTGAAGAGGACATGTTGCTATCTCAGAGCCCATGTTCCATGCATTACTCTGCTTTTAGAAACCTTTTTTCCTATACATACATTTATTTATCACATGTGGTGAGAGGACTATACTACAAAGGGCTACTTTCTCCGAAACATTATTTTTAATTTATCACTTCATTGTTTGGATTATTTTAAAGCTATCTCCTATTTGGTTCACACAGACAGACAGCACAATGTACAGCCATGTTTCGTTTCATTTAGTGTTGCGTATTCTGGGTGCTGTCGGGCTCCACATCGTCACTGTTCCCCAACAAAAAAAAAGAGAAAGTGGAGAATGTTGTTATGACCTTAACCCTGCAACGCATTGGTTTTGACCTAATTCATCTAAATATTTATTTTATCTTCATGATACCAAGACACCCACACGCACACAAACAGATTGTCAAACACGCACGCACACACAAACAGACACACACACGCACACATACACCAGTACCACTAAAACCACCAACACCATCACTCTCTTCTACTGCACTCCTCAGGCGTTGATCCTCAGGGAATATGTGGGAATTGCTAATTAAAGTGCATTAGAGAGAGAGAGAGAGAGAGAGAGAGAGAGAGAGAGAGAGAGAGAGAGTGCGCAGATAGTAGACTACAGTTCACCCTATTTATGTATAGCGAGGGAGAGGGAAAGTGAGAGGGAGAGAGAGATGAGGAGAGAGAGCATATGGAGGACCAGAGGAGGAGACTCATCACATATTATTTTTAACCATAATGCGGAGGAGAGCCATTGTGTTTTAGCAAGTACAGATGAAAGTGTACCGGGGCAACAGCAGCTGCTGATAGGTCAACTAGAAAGATGAATGACAAATTACATATTCTATTGGTAGGATATGTACAGGATTTCTCTTGTTGTTGAATCGTGTCTTCAAATTTCATGTTTTCCTTATTATAAAAAATATGGGGAAAAATAATGCACCCTTAAACCAAATAATCCTGATAATATTGGAACGGGAACGAGTAGGATTTAGAGACATTAACTATCTACCCATGTAGTCACTTTAATAGGATCATCAGACCTGAACTAGTTCTAATAGAATAGTGTTCAAACCCAATTGGGAATAAAGGTCACAAATGTCAAATATGAAAAATTAAGGTGGGAAACATACTTTCCTTTTATAATACCATAAACTTTTCCCATCTAACCTCTCATTGAAACTCCATCGGGAACGTAAATGACCAATAAATACAATACATACGTCCTCTGACAGTATCATATTATAATATATATCCATAATTGTATATTTGTTTGTATGTATGTATGTATGTACGTAATGCATGTATGTATATATGTATAAAGGTATATATATGGATGAATGTATATGTATGTATGCATGAATGAATGTATGTATGTATGTATGTATGTATGTATGTATGTATGTATGTATGTATGTATGTATGTATGTATGTATGTATGTACGTACGTACGCATCTATCTATCTATCTATCTATCTATCTATCTATCTATCTATCTATCTATCTATCTATCTATCTATCTATCTATCTATCTATCTATCTATCTATCTATCTATCTATCTATCTATCTATCTATCTATCTATCTATCTAATTGGAAATAGCACTCATCACCATAAATTTGGTTTTAATTGTCCTAATAACTAGCATAAAGGACTGGAGACAACACAGAAACATCTCAGCCTTTCTATACAAAGCGTCCCCACTTTCTGTCCACTCCAGTGTTCCACCAATGAGCTGTTGTTTCAGGACAGTGATCTGACGGTGTGTTTGTGCCCCTGTCCTCCAGGCTGTAAGGAGTGCTGTGAGCGCTGTGTGGGCAGCCTGCCCTGGGCCTCCCTCATCGCCACCATCCTGCTCTACATGGGCGTGGCCTTGTTCTGCGGCTGCGGCCACGAGGCTCTGAGCGGCACCGTGGGCATCCTCCAGAACTACTTTGAGCTCATCAAGAACCCCGGCGAGCTGCTGGACGTCTTCACCATGTAAGTGACTGTTAGCAGGGGACAGCGCGCCACGCCGCCATGACGCTCGCTGCTGGGCCTCCACCCTCCAGGCTCTCTGGGGGAGCTTTCTGCTGGGCCTCCACCCTCCAGGCTCTCTGGGGGAGCTTTCTGCTGGGCCTCCACCCTCTAGGCTCTCTGGGGGAGCTTTCTGCTGGGCCTCCACCCTCCAGGCTCTCTGGGGGAGCTTTCTGCTGGGCCTCCACCCTCCAGGCTCTCTGGGGGAGCTTTCTGCTGGGCCTCCACCCTCCAGGCTCTCTGGGGGAGCTTCCGTTGCACAAGCGAGCCTGGATGAGGACCTAACAATTGTGTCCGGCCAATCACAAGTCAGGGGTGGGGCGGGAGTTGTGATTGGGCCGGTTGGTCTGGATGGACCAATGGCTGTCAGTGACCACAAATCAGAATGCAAAAGGAAGTGAATGAGCAAGACTAGTCTGTTTATTTAAATATATATTTTATTGGCAATACACATCATGGTTTCACCATGGGAAACCATAGAATTGTTATTGGAAACATTGATCCAATAATATGACTTTGGGTTATTTTATTTACCATATTTGGGTCCAATAGGTTTCAATGTTATTACAGTAACAGCACAATGTTTAGGACTTATAGATCAGGGTTGAGCTAGCTGACTCATCCTTTGGAGTACTTTTATTAATAGCCAAATGCTTAGCTTGAAAACACAGGGGAGACTTTAGGAGCCTGAAATCTATTGGCTGTAAGAAAAGAGTGAAAGCACAAAGTGTTAATTGCAACGATAAGGAAATAAGACTTTCAACATTAACTCACATGCATGTTTTGCATTGCATGTGATTTTGTGTTCCCTGTTTGTTCTGGCTTGGACCAAAAACAAGGATTTAAGACTCTCCAGGCCGCACCTGCTCACGAGAAACGGATCCAGGAAAGTGGCAGAGAAAGAGGAAGAGAGAGAGAGAGAGAGAGAGAGAGAGAGAGAGAGAGAGGGAGAGGGAAAGGGAGAGGGAAGGATAAAGCCTTCAAAAAGCAATTCTTGGCAAACCTTCAAATTATGCAAATGTGTGTTTATTTATAACCAACAAAGGCATATTCACAACATATTTGTGAACAAAAAAGGTGATTCCTGTGCTGCCTAGTGAACTAGGCATGAGTCCCAAGAGCTGCCTGTACGCATCATGTAACCTGCTGACACGTGATGGAAACTGTGGTCCTTTGCAGGGAGGGGGAACTTATGGCTCTGTTCCGTTCCAAGATCAGTTCCCAAATGGCTCAAAATACCTTGTTTAATCAGATAAAATGCGAGGCAGGGAATGCACAACACATCACTAACATCACACATTGATCACGCAACAATTTTTAGTTCCTATTGGATTTGTCTGTTCCAGAGAGCTGGAAACAAGTGGTTACAGCGCCATACTTTTAGTAAAACAGAAAATACTGGTCAGCCCTATCTGACATGTCAATATGGGTATTATCAAATATTATTAAAACAAATATCGCCATTGGACTGAATACCTTTTATTAAAAAAAGAGGTCTAAACATGTGTCCACAACACCTTAAAGCTTTCATTGACCTCTTTGCTTGCGTGTGTGTGTGTGTGTGTGTGTGTGTGTGTGTGTGTGTGTGTGTGTGTGTGTGTGTGTGTGTGTGTGTGTGTGTGTGTGTGTGTGTGTGTGTGTGTGTGTGTGTGTGTGCGTGCGTGCGTGCGTGCGTGTGTGTGTGTGTGTGTACGTGTGTTCTCTCCACAGCATCGACATCCTGAAGTACATCATCTATGGCCTGGCAGGGGGGTTCTTCGTGTTCGGGGTGCTGCTGTTGGTGGAGGGATTCTTCACCACCGGGGCCATCAGGGACCTGTATGGGGAGTTCAAGATCACCGCGTGTGGACGCTGTCTCACCGCCTTCGTAAGATTCTCTTTGGTTGACTCATCTCAGTGCAGAACCCTCGCTGTGTCAATAAATGACAAACATGAATGAATATGAATTTGAAATTGATACAAATGTATAATCCATGCATATGAAACTCCCTGGAAACTTGAAGTTGACTCAAATATCAAATTATATATAACAATACCGAAGCAACACATAGACAAAGATAGTATCGTTTTACACGTGTAGGATTGTTTTCATAGTTACGCCTGAGGTAAGTATTACCTTCTGTAGTTCCCTTCTTATCAGCCTCTTATCTCTAAGCACACTCATCATCTCAACCCAACGGTTCCTTCCTCCTACACAGCTGATGTTCCTGGCCTACCTGTTCTTCCTGGTGTGGATCGGGGTGACAGCCTTCACCGGCCTGCCTGTCTTCATGTACTTCAACATCTGGTCCATGTGTCAAAACGCAAGCCTGGTGGACGGAGCCAACCTCTGCCTGGACCTGAGACAATTTGGTAAGAGGGGCTGTGTGTGTACGTTTGTGTGTGTGTGTGTGTGTGTGTGTACGTTTGTGTGTGTGTGTGTGTGTGTGTGTGTACGTTTGTGTGTGTGTGTGTGTGTATGTGTGTGTGTGTGTGTGTGTGTGTGTGTGTGTGTGTGTGTGTGTGTGTGTGTGCGTGCGTGCGTGCGTGCGTGCGTGCGTGCGTGCGTGCGTGCGTGCGTGAGTGCGTGCGTGCGTGCGTGCGTGCGTGCGTGCGTGCGTGCGTGCGTGCGTGCGTGCGTGCGTGCGTGCGTGCGTGCGTGCGTGCGTGCGTGCGTGATGCTTATGTAGTTGTGGATATTGTTACAGGAGTGGTATCCATCTCGGAGGAGAGGAAGGTGTGCACAGGATCGGAGAAGTTCTTCCGGATGTGTGAATCCAACGAGGTGAGGGGAGAGAGAGAGATAAAGAAAGAGACTGAGAGAGAGAGAGAGCGAGAGAGAGAGAGAGAGAGAGAGAGAGAGAGAGAGAGAGAGAGAGAGAGAGAGAGAGAGAGAGAGAGAGAGAGAAACAGGTGATACTAGACTTTTAGACACTTAACACAATAGACACTCTTAGTATTCAACCTTTGAATTTTCATATATTTAGTATTTGATATTCTACTATTTGATATACATATATTTTGTATTCAACGTTTTATGTTTGGATCTCCTCATTTTTTACCTGCTTTGGCATTGCAAACATTTGTTTCCCATGCCAATAAAGCTTTTCTTAATTGAATTGAAATTGAGGGAGAGAGGAGGTCTAAGTATCAGTGGAGATGTTTGGGAACATTTGATGTTGCTTGTAATACTACTGAATGTTTGATAATTATTTAGTTTCTTTGTGGTTTGACCTTATTTTACATTCAAAATGCACATATCCCAAAAAATATCCCTCTCCTACCCCAAAACAAGTACAAATACACATGAATACCAATGATAGCAGCTACTGAGCTCTCTCCCTATGCCCTCAGCTGGACCTGACCTTCCATCTGTTTGTATGCGCGCTGGCTGGAGCAGGAGCCGCGGCCATCGCCATGGTGAGGACCTCGTCTGTACCTCTGAAAAGATCGCATGATGACTCCTTATCCAGTCGAACAAACGGATAGACAGTAGCCGAGAAAGAGTCATAAAGATAGATAGAGATAGGGACATCAAGTAGCCAAGAAGTGAAACGCCTTCTTCACCAGTTTCCATGGAAACAAAGCAGTTGAGAAATGGAGTATTTCAGACGGTGATTTTGTGCCAGCATCTAATCATACATTCTTAATTTCAAGATTTTATATCTATCGTGATATTAGGTACAAATATGTTGTTGTCTAATCGTGTGCAGTGGCACACACAAATCTTAAATAGGTTTCAGAATAAATGGTTATTTCGATTTTATTCTGAAATATTCCTGATACCCAAGTGGCCATTTGTAAGGTGTGTTACAAAGAGTCAAGAACTACATCTATTGATATGAATTTATTCCTAATTAAGATGGCGGATGGCTATGCTGTTTGATCAGTCAATGGTTATTCCAGTGAATTATGTTTCAAATCGTTTACTCATATTTTCACTTATCTGTTACTTACTACCTACTTCGTTTACTAATTTTGTAACTAGCTGAAATGATTATAGAGTACACACAAGTGGTACAAACAAAGCCACTCACATTTTCCAAACCGGTAGATTTTCTTGCTAAATCAGACCTTTAAAGCCTTTCAATGAGCTCCCCCATTCATCCCTGAATCAAAGGACCAGTCATAAGTGCAGTGAAGAAAGGAGCTTTAGATTTACTGGGGCAGATATAATAGCTTGGATTCCACATGCAACGTTAGCGGAAATCCTGCGACCTGCTAAGGAACTGAGACAGTGATGAGGCCTGACCGGTTTACTGGATGGAGACCAAAGAAGAACAAAACACACAGAGACTGGAACAAAGACAGTCAGGAATTATAGAAGATGATTAGGAACTGCCTAAGGGACAGGGGCATATATTATAGGCCTATATATGTCTGCATATATATATATATATATATATATATATATATATATATATATATATATATATATATATATATATATATGTAAACGAGATGATCATTTTAATATATATATATATTACTCATATTGTCACTTGACGTCATATTAATAAAATAACATCTCCCCGTCACATTGCCCTCTGCTGGGGATGTAGGGTATTATTTTATCCCTATTTTAAATTACCATACTATATACACACCATATAATCTACTATAATTAGTCAACACCTAATGCTAGAGTGTGCTGTCTAAGATGAATAAATATATGATAATAATAACTATAATAATAATAATAATTGTTATTATTATTATAATAATAATAATAATAATAATAATAATAATAATTATAATAAAGATGATAATAATACTTTCAATATAAAATAATTGTATTATAATATTGCTTATCGATATAAGTATTATTGGAATAATAATTAAAATAATACAAATAATGAAAACAACAATATGAAGCCTGAGAATCACAAAAGTTGAGCTTGCCTCAGTCAACTACATCTGTTTCCGTTTTTGATGTAAATAAGTTACCAGAGATCACTGTTAACCAAGACATGTTTATTTACATCTCCTTTAACCACTTTCTCAAGAGAATTGCAGGAACATGGAGAACAATTAAGAGCAAAATTCATCATTGCAGATTCAGTCAGGCAATGAAAAGCAATAATGTGTGTGTGTGTGTGTGTGTGTGTGTGTGTGTGTGTGTGTGTGTGTGTGTGTGTGTGTGTGTGTGTGTGTGTGTGTGTGTGTGTGTGTGTGTGTGTGTGTGTGTGTGTGTGTGTGTGTGTGTGTGTGTGTGTGTGCGTGTAGTTCTATCACATCCTACATCTGCGAGTCTCAAAATGGCTGAATGCAACTCATCGGCCAGAGCCTTATTATTTCATTACGAGTTGGAATGGAATGGAATGGAATGGCACCTCAGAGTCGTTAACATCATCACTTAAACACGTCCATACACAGATTCCTTCCCCACGCTGACGTGGTGTCCCTTTGCGCCCCCTATAGGTCCACTTCCTCATGGCGCTGGCGGCTAACTGGGGCTACCTGAAGGACGCCAGCAGGATGCAGAAGTACGAGGACATCAAGTCCAAGGAAGAGCAGGAGCTGCACGACATCCACTCCACACGCTCGAAGGAGCGCCTCAATGCCTACACATAAACAGGGGAGGCTCGATGACGCCTGCACACATGGGATGGCAGACATACAAGCACCATGACCGACACACACACACACACACACACACACACACACACACACACACACACACACACACACACACACACACACACACACACACACACACACATGCATACAGAAGCAGAGCCAAGATCGGTTCACAAACATAACACATAATGCAGAACACAAAAGTAGACAAAAATACACAAAGATATATTAAACACACACACATGCAGACAAACAACCTCACTGCCTACATATGTACAAATTATCTCTCTTACAAACACACACACACACACACACACACACACACACACACACACATGCACTTCCACATACATAGATGTGATTGAATTATTGGTGTTGTGTGGTCGTGGGGTGGGCAGTGTTCTGTAGTGGTGTCATGCTGTGCTGTGTAGTTCCGCCACATTCCAACCAACAGGTGTTACGATGAAAAGTTGTTCCCCAGGGAAAATCTGTAACGTCCACCTTCACACACTTTCTATTCACGCCTCCTCTCCTAATCCCCCATCCCCCACTTCCTCACCACCTCTCCCAATTTTTGTGCTCTGAACTTTCACAATCCATTGATCCTGTTGACCTTTGGTTGCCCCCCCCCCCCCCCACCCCCTCAACACACACACAGTCATCCCTTCATCGCCCCGACCTCTCCTTTGTACAGACATGATTGTGAATCCTCCAAAACAAAGCACATCTCAGTAGCACAAAAAGTCAGCGTCTGTATACATGCAAACCTCTTTTCCACCATTGACATGATCATTTTGGTTTGGTCATCTGTGTTTGGCTGTGTGTGTGTGTGTGGGGGGGGGGGGGGGGGGGGGCGTTGGGTGGGTCAGCGTTGTGGGGTGGTGGTTGCGGTGTGGCTTTGCAGACAAAAAGGGAGTGAGAGTTGTAACTCTTTTTTTCACATTTTTGTGTACGGATTTTTTATAGTTTTGTACATGCACACATGTGCACACAAACACACACACACACACACACACACACACCAAGACAAACACGCAGATACAACATTAAAACAAACATAGCTATGCACATATTTATTCAACTTCATAAGACCTAATGTGGCCCAATTCATTCACGTTATTTTCAATTACATTGTATTACCTTTTGCATCTACAACTCCACCCTAAAGATCACTCTCATTAGCCTGATGAAATAAAAAATGGATTCACAAATAAGGTGGTCAGAACAAATAAGCTAGTTTCACACCTGAAATTTAGGCATAGAGACCCATTGAGATAAAGATTAGCAAACATTGCTAGTACAATTTAACGTATGGACCAACATAAATGAATTGGTCATTAATTAGTCAACTGATTTGGTGATACAATACTTCTAAAACCCCTCCCTATCTCGATCAATATACAACCACTTGGTTGTATTTGATGGGCATAGTGTAGATGATCTTTTCATTCCATTGGTTTCATTGGGTTGGATCATTGAAGTGAAATGTACTGCGTATATTGTATGGTGCTTGTTGTCATGCACTGATGTTTACTGAAGCGATTATTCTCTGTCAGCCAATAGAGATAGGACTGCTGGCAGTGATGACAACAGCACCAACAATGATGATTTTGGTAATAATGAAGCATGGGTCACTGTGGGACACACACAAACATAGCCACACACAGCCACACACACCCCCCCACACACACACACACACACACACACACACACACACACACACACACACACACACACACACACACACACACACACACACACACACACACACACAGAAAAACAAACGCACACGCTGAAAAGTTTTTTTCAACACTATCATCACCTTGAGCCATAGCTTTTTGTCGATAGCATTTCACTGGTTTATTAAAACCTCCAAACATTTTAAATGTGATATAGTTATTTAAAATACAAAAAAAAAAAGAATAAGTATTCTCTTTTTGTGGGCAGTATTCAGCACTGTACCTTCCTTTAACTGTATAAAATACAATGCATATACATATGTAAAACACTTGAGGTAAGCGGCCAAAAGAATGAGGATTGATAATGGAGTGGGGAGAATGTCCTTCTGTGTTTTCTTGGTTCTTTAGTTTTGTTCGGTTCTGTTCTTTCTACTGTGTTATAGACTTAAATTCCCAAAGAGGGCTTGTTTTTACTATATGAATTGATTTGACTTGGCTTTTCCTACAGAACAAATTATTTGTTGCAACAAAGACCTAGAATAGACCCTTTGCACATAGGCATCGTGGTAGGACAAACGCAGGTGTAACTCATAACACTAATTATGGGATTGCTACTTTTATGGAGCCTCTGCTGTGATATGTATGGATATCCATCCAGTGTATATCCAGACACTTGTCCATAGTGGTGCCTTAACTCTTTCACTTCAGGTCAAAGAGATGTGACAATGGGCTGCAACACTATAGTATTAGATTAATTATTAAAGACAACTTCTGTTCATTGAACAGCCTCTGTTCAATGAGCATTTCCACTTAAATCTCAATCATCATGGCAGGGCAAAAATCGAATGGAATAGTACAAAATAAAGGAGCACTTATTGCTTACATGCAAAATTGAATCTGAGTATTCAGACTACCGAAGGTAACTTTAAATATTGTTTACTAGATTAGATGTAAATCTTTTTATTTAATTATTTTGTGTAGTTTTTTTGCAGCTAATTGCAATATTTAGAGGACAACAACAGAAAAGTATTTGTGGCATTCAGGTGTTTTTGGCTACCTTGCTCTCATTATGGTCATTTTAAGGGTCTGGTTTTACAGTATTTGATTTCATTGCCTGACAATGGACATGTCTTGTCAATGTTTTTAAACTCAAATTTAAAAAAAAAGTTTTGTGCACTTATTAACCTATTGTGAGCTCTCTCTATCTCTCTTATTCTTGATGTGTAAGTGCATTGGAATCCTCAGACATGTGTATAGTCTTGCAGCATTGGTAATAATGTGAATAAATAATAATAAGATGGAAGTTGAATAATACAATAATATTAATAGTAATAATAATAGTAATAATAACGTTATTAATAATAATAACAATCTTATCTATATTGATAATAATAATGATAATAATAATAATAATAATAATACAATTAAAATAATTATAGGTTAAAAAAAACGACAGTGAATCTAGTTGTTCTTCGTGGCATGGTTATGCGTTCAATGGTTATACTTTTACTGATTAAAACAAAAAAATGTACTATTGTCTTTTTTCTAATGATTCCTTTACCACTGGTGCTGTTCTTCTGTACTCGTCTGTTTACTTTTCATTGTGCGGTAGTGCTAATGATTTCGCTAATATCTTACCTGGCTTGCTCAGTTGTGAACCATAAAACAATATCAGCTGTTTGATCAAATTAAACCGAATGAATCAATACACACCAGCTCCAAAATAGCTGAAGATATCAACAGCATGTTCTTTGTTGTGATTTTAGGTATGTATTTATGTATTTATAATAATTTATTAAATTTTCTTAAGTGAGACATTACTCTGGCCTAATACCCTAAGAAAAATGCCTTCTTCTGTCCTCTAACTCCTTTTGGGCATTTAGATTTGCATGCGTGGCAACACTTTGACATGTTTTGGTCATCCACAGCCTTTTTGTTATTTCAGACATCTTGATTGAGGGGCGACCAAGGATGAGCTAAATCATCCTGCAAATTCACACTGAAAATAACAAAACAGGCCAAATGTAAGCACAATGTGTGACTTATAAAACTTTATATGATTCCTTGATAATAAAATGGATATCATGTAATGATATCCATTCTGATATTGAGGAATTCTATTAATTTAGCTTGACCCTCTTTTAGTAACCATGGCAATTGCATGGATGTCCCTGACTTACCCTTACATAACATTATACCTCTTGTGAATTTAAGGAGGGATTGGTATATATTTTTGACAATGGACATGTTTTTCTTCGTCTATCCCTCGATCTCTTTTGCATTCAGAACTTTCTTTATTTCAATATTTTTGCGTAGTAGAAAGCTTTATCTGTTTCACCCCTCAGTTTTGTATATACTTGTGCCAACAGCTTGGGCAGACAGTGGCTTTTTTTCTTAATTGTATGAACAAAAACTTGCCTGCGAATATAAATTCAATCAATAAATAAAATACACTTGTGTACTTGTTAATAAGGGACCAAAAATTATTCTGCATTTCGCTTTATAAACATGATTTGTTGTTACATTTGAAGAATGTGATTGTGGTGTTTATTTTTTATTCCAATAATATTATTCTCAATAATATTATTGGTATAAGGTGTATAATTGCTAATATGGCTGCCAAATTTGTACGTTTTCTGGACATACTTCACGGAATATGCATCACTGAATACTGAATATTCATTTGATTGCTTATCAATAACATAACAACATTCGATATTACTGGGTCTTATCTTGTGTCTATTCGTATCTTAATAGATGACCAGAAAGACCGTTTATATAGGCCTACTATCATATCTTGAAACTTTAAAGGTGAAGTGTGTCAAATTTTGTGACATGTAGTGAAACAGACTTGTCAGAAATATAATTTATTATTATTATTCATAAGTTTGTCTGAGAAGTTTTCCCCTCTCTGGGCCACGCCCCGTGAAGCCATGAAGACGAGCATGCGTCTCCTCCACATATCCCCAACACATCCTGTGCATTTACAGGGCTTGCATTTACTAAGTTTTACTTTTTAATCCAAGTCTATAACACTGTCGTGTATTGCATTGTTTGATGGGGAATGAAGAAAAGTGGGTGTTCGTTCTTCAACAAGTCCATGTGTTCTTTTCAGGTGGTTTCTCTGCCTGTTAGCTGTTAACTGTTAGCAGGCGACACTCTTTCAGAGGAACTTGGTGTCCAAAACCAAAAAATGTTGATACAACTGCACTCTCTAACCTCTCCGAAGCAACCTTTGTTCACCTTCCGCAGTGCAAGGGGACATTGGCTTGTGGCACCAGAAGAATGATCACCACATGACAGATAGCGAAAAATATAAAACAACAATTATCTTACATTATATCATGAATGTAGTTTACGTGTGTTATGCTACCTCCAACATGTCACACAACATGTACATGCCATGGTGACCACGACAAAGATACCCCAACGTGAGCAGTAAAACATTGTACGATTAAAGTCTTACATTGTTGTTTTCTCCCCAGCTCATAGTGGCAGCTGAGCGGCCATGTCACGTTACCGCAGTGGGCGGAGGTCTGGATGGTCTACTCTAGATGGTCTACTCTAGATAGTCTACTCTTGATGGTCTACTCTAGAATAGATAGTCTACTCTTGATGGTCTACTCTAGATGGACTACTCTAGATGGCGTACTCTAGATTCTGGAGTAGACCATCTAGGGTAGACCATCTAGGGTCTAGATGGTCATCTAGGGTCTAGATGGTCTACTCTAAATGCTCTTTTCTAGATGGTCTACTATGGATTGTCTACTCTAGATGCTCTACTCTAGCTGGTCTACTATGGATGGTCTGCTCTAGATGGTCTACTCTAGATGGTCTTATCTAGATGGTCTTATCTAGATAGCGTACTCTAGATTCTAGAGTAGACCATCTAGAGTAGACCATCTGGGTCTAGATGGTCTACTCTAGATGCTCTACTCTAGATGGTCTACTTTCTACTCTAGATGCTCTACACTAGATGCTCTACTATAGATGCTCTACTCGAGATGCTCTACTCTAGATGGTCTAGATTGCCAAGTGTTTATTCTCAGGCGGTTGATGCCCATGGACGATAATATGGTTATTGTCATCTTTATGGTATGCTACCTATTTGCCAAATACACATTAAGATGATATTAGAATGCTCTGGGCTTGTTTTAAACTGTGATTGACCACGCTCACATTAATCTATGTTGGATTTAAAATACACAAATAAAACGTTCAACCAACAGCTGATCGAAGAGGAAGCACATCAGATAATCTGTAGTCCCGCCCTGCCGTCTGTAGTTCCGCCCTGCCGTCTGTAGTCCCGCCCTCACGTATCAGCGGATGCCTCGAGACGCATTTCAGCACCTCGCAACTGTCCGCTCAGCGCGCGCCTTACAACGGTAAGAATGGCGAACCAACGTCATTATTATTTTTTGAATTGACACGTTCTGTACCGAACATGTTTTGCCTTTCTCACTATAAAACCTAGAGTTAAGCCATGCAACGTTCAATAGCTAAATGGACGGATTTAGAAAGTGGTAGTAATTGTTGCCATGTAAAGCTGTTATGATGCGTTCGAGTCAGACACGAGCTCTGCGACGAGGCGCATGCCCTGCCGCGTCTCAAGAGGCGGCGCCATGGTCGGCACTAGCGCCATCAATGATGAGACACTGAGCTACGCGACATACAGGGCACATACACACTGTTGCTGCTTCGCCATCAAATTAACACATTAGTGAATCCTTGTTTGGGCAGGAGGAACGCACACACGGCCACCTGTGCTAACAGGTAAGGTAATAACAGACGAACCAGTAGGGTTAATATTATGTAGCGTTGTCTTTAGACCTGACGTCTGAGCTAGGAGTGCATGGGGCCAGGTTGTCTTTAGACCTGATATCCAGGCTAGGAGTGCATGGGGTCAGGTTGTCTCTAGACCTGACGTCCAGGCTAGGAGTGCATGGGGCCAGGTTGTCTTTAGACCTGATATCCAGGCTAGGAGTGCATGGGGTCAGGTTGTCTCTAGACCTGACGTCCAGGCTAGGAGTGCATGGGGCCAGGTTGTCTTTAGACCTGCTATCCAGGCTTGGAGTGCATGGGGTCAGGTTGTCTCTAGACGTCCAGGCTAGGAGTGCATGGGGCCAGGTTGTCTCAAGACCTGAAATCCAGGCTGTGTGCTGTTAAGACCTGACGTCCAGGCTTGGAGTGCATGATGCAAAGTTGTCTTTAGACCTTACATCCAGGCTAGGAGGGCATGGGGCCAGGTTCGGCATACTGTGTTGTTTGCATTCAGTTAATGGATCTCCTGGGGATATTCAGTTGGTGTTTTAATAACTGGGGTCTTTTTGCAAAGAAACAATTTACAACACTGCCATTCGTGTGTGTGTGTGTGTGTGTGTGTGTGTGTGTGTGTGTGTGTGTGTGTGTGTGTGTGTGTGTGTG